>NC_069499.1:1532803745-1532916245 GCF_027579735.1 Bombina bombina
GGAAATTTTGAGGTAAAATATTTTACTTTTTTTTTTTACAGCGATGTCCATGTTATATATCCTAGGCCAGCTTTGTACATACGTTGCATTACTTTAAACTGAAGCTGCATATGGATAATATGCCCCCTTTAAAGCTGAGTCTGTAAGTGGGTTTCATGCTTCATCTTAATAAAAAACAGAAATAACAGCAAATTGTACATTTCCCTTGAAATATATAATTATGCCATATTTAGCCATTACAAATTCGGGGAGAGGATCACTCTGCTTCCCCTGACCTTTGAACAGGAAAATGCTGTAGTAATTTACATATCAGTTCTGCATATAAGGCCATTAAATTGCACTTTCTATTGTCAGATCTAATAAAACATATGAGCACGAGTACATATTGCAGTTATCCTCATGGCTCTAATTATCGATTCCGAGTGTACATCTTCAGACAACATCTGAGAGTTCTGCTCCTTTGCATTTGACATTTGATTTGACTGAAGATTAATTGTACGTTCACTGGTGCTATTTCCCAGTACTCACTGTTACACAGCCTGCAATGAAAGAATAGGTAGTGTTGTCAGATCTCCAGTATTAAACTGAGCAGTTAGATATTTAACTGGTTGTCCAGTAAAATAAATGTAAACAACTGTGGACTAGATTACCAGTGGAGCAGTATTTTGAGCCTAAGGCCTCTAGTTATCAAAGTCTGGCGGACCTGATCCGACAGTGCGGATCAGGTCCGCCAGACTTCACTGAATACGGTGAGCAATACGCTCGCCGTATTCAGCATTGCACCAGCAGCTCACAAGAGCTGCTGGTGCAACACCACCCCCTGCAGACTCGCGACCAATCAGTCGCCAGCAGGGGGGTGTCAATCAACCCGATCGTACTCGATCGTGTTGTATTGTGGCGCTGTGTGTCCGCCTGCTCAGACGGACAGGTGGACAGGTTATGGAGCAGCGGTCTTTGTGACCGCTGCTTCATAACTGCTGTTTCTGGTGGGCCTGCAGGCTCGTCAGAAACACGGGGCATCAAGCTCCATACGGAGCTTGATACATATGCCCCTATGAGCTAGCTGTGCTAGAAGTAGGCTTTTTGTGTATGTTGGGTAGCCTGCTTATTACAAGTTAAATTTAAAAAGTTTTTGCGCGATCGCTAGCCTGACACGGGTAAAAAGCCTTAGCTAGAATATCCCCCCTGTAGAAGTCAAAGTACCATAACACCCTACTCGCACAAAAATTCATAATTCAAATTGCATATTCGCAAGTGTGCTAATCCGAGATAAAAATATGACTATTTCACATTCCAATGTTTTTCACATAGCAGAATATTTTATATTTATTATTAAACACACATACACATACAAATTATGTTTTCTTGTAAAATATATATCTACACCTATGTATATACATGATTATATTGTCAATATATGGCCGGGTTATAATCCAATTTATTTAATAATTATTCTTTAAAACAAACCCCCAATAAAATGCATATACGAAACAAATACAATCTATATTTTATTCCTAAATTCTTTATATTAGTTAAAGTTATAAACACATTGAATTATATTTATAGAAACCAGATTATGAATCAGATGATCCACACGTATGCTGTTATAATATTCTATACAAAGATTATAAAAATATACCTATGCTCAATGCTCAATATGGATTACCACCTTACTATGCTTAATTAATAACTACCAGGGATTTAATCACAATAACCAGTTTATGTACAGTTCCGGTTGAGTTCACTATAATGACTGACATAAATCTTGAGTATAAAACCCTGTCTAGTAAATAAATTATTTAGCAATAATGATTAGTTAAGACTACACAGGACTATGGATATAACTTAAAATACAAATTGTACCCCACCCGTGTTTTGTATATATATATATATATATATATATATATAGATATACATACAGATGTTAAATATATGAGGATTTAGACACAATTTCTTTATCTGAGATCTCGTTTCTCATGTGCTGTAGGTAACTTGAGTTCAAATGCCTTATTAACTGAGAATGTGTATCAGATCTCAGCAGGGACATTTTAACACTTAGATGAGGACAGCTGTATCCTCTGAGTAAATTTGTATATTCCCTTATTCTTGCAGACGGACCGTCAATTCCTTACAGGGGCTCCTGTGATCTAAGTAATCAATTTCTTTGGCTAAATTAATTTAGAGATTTCAATCCGGGAAGGCTATCCAGCAATAATTCTTTAGAAGTTATCTCTCTTCTGAGACCATGATCAAAGGCCATTTAGATGTGACATTATCTCTTATAATTTGGGACCAATGTATGTTTTTCTTTAGAAGTCCTGTCTATATTTCTTTTGTTACACAAGTCTGTAGTTGAGAGCAAAAGGGAGGGGTTGATATCACACATTCCAGTGTTTGTTCGCAATGCAGCTAAATCATTTCATAGTAGGTATTAGCTAAATGAAATATTAGATTCTATGATACATGCGTAGTTTATTTAAGGTTACTTCACAGATACCCTGACAATATTTAGGTATAGAACATATTCCCCCTAGGTGGAGAACATTGGAATGTGAAATATTTACATTACATACATAGTTAAAAACCTTTATTAAATATAAATAATGCATAAATATGATTTTCCATGTTTTCATCTACTTGACTGCAAACAGCTCCAATGAACTTATATATATATATATATATATATATATATACAGTACATATGTATTAATGTTTTTATATGTGTATATATGTCTGTAAATACACATATAAATACATAAATATATCCGTACACACATAAACGTGTATATATATATTCAAGCAAAAAACTAAGTAAGAAGCCTTTGCTAGGACTAGGAGATGAACGGGTAACGTTAATATGTATAAACATTCAACCTTAAAACCACCAATAGGGTTAGTGGTGCAGACCCATATAAATAATATATCAATAATTACTTAAGAAAGAAAGAAACAAGAAGGTACTTGTTACAAAAAAGACAGGGATTTCAGCACTCTTTTTAGTAAGAATTCACAGCTCCATACTTAAGCCCATATTGATCAAGCTCTCTACGGAGCTTGAAGGGCTGTGTTTCTGGCGAGTCTTCAGACTCGCCAGAAACACAAGTTATGAAGCAGCGGTCTAAAGACCGCTGCTCCATAACCCTGTCCGTCTGCTCTGAGCAGGCGGACAGGAAATGCTGGAAATCAACCCGATTGAGTACGATCGGGTTGATTGACACCTCCCTGCTGGCGGCCGCGAATCAGAAGGGGGCGGCGTTGCACCAGCAGCTCTTGTGAGCTGCTGGTGCAATGTTAAATGTGGAGAGCTTATTGCTCTCCGCATTTAGCAAGGTCTTGCGGACCTGATCCGTACTGTCGGATCAGGTCCGCAAGACCATTGATAAATAGAGGCCTTAAAATAAACATCGTAAAAATTTATTAGCATAGCAATTTAATAATAATTATTATTATTATTATTAAATTGCTATGCTAATAAATTGTTACAATATTCACTTTAAGTATGGAGCTGTGAATTCTTACTGAAAAGAGTGCTGAAATCCCTGTCTTTTTTGTAACAAGTTCCTTCTTGTTTCTTTCTTTCTTAAGTAATTCTTGATATATATATATATATATATATATATATATATATATATATATATATATATACACAGTGGGGAAAACAAGTATTTAGTCAGCCACCAATTGTGCAAGTTCTTCCACTTAAGAAGATGAGAGAGGCCTGTAATTTTCATCATAGGTATACCTCAACTATGAGAGACAAAATGTGGAAACAAATCCAGACAATCACATTGTCTGTTTTGGACAGAATTTATTTGCAAATTATGGTGGAAAATAAGTATATGGTCAATATCAAAAGTTCATCTCAATACTTTGTTAAAGTGAATGTAAAGTCACCACCCCCCGAGAACGCCACACTAATGTGCATAAAAAATAAGTTGAAGTTTAATTCATCATTTTTCAATGACTGTTATATTTACCCAAAAAATTAGCTTTTTATTAGTGATATCGCACTAAGATTCCTCCACCCGCCATCTTCGCTATTTGAGCGAAAGGTTTAGATGCACTCTTGTAACCAATCATAGATTCAACCACGGGGGTTTCAATCCTGTTTTCAAAACGTCACAGAATCTTAATACGCATGCGTTAAAACCTAAATTACCGCAATCTTCATCTATGTTTAGACGCGCGTTCACACTTCGACGCATGCGCACTTCCTAGAAATCATACTTATACCTAGATCGGAGAAGCGCTCATTATAAAATGAGTAATAAATTCACAGTGGCAGTTGTGAGAGGATATGGCTTCTAACAGCCTCTTGCTATGCTCACTTTAGTGGCCCCTAAAATGTATTGCATTTTAACATTTTTATGTCTATTGGCGGTGATGTGCATTGATAACTAACGCATGCGCAATTGAAGGTGTACACGGGAGCGTGCTTAAAGTATACGTACAGAGCGGGTGGGACCGCTCTAAACGTCACACCAGGGAGAAGAAGGAAGTAATGACTGGGAGGAGTTTGGTACATAACTGAATCAAATTTGAAAGAAAAATATATAATTAATCGTTTATTTTTCAAAAAAAATAAAGTGGTAGTTTAACTAGTATGTATAAAAGAAAGCATATGGAGGATTTGTTAACAGGAAAATTGACATTCACTTTAAGTATCTTTTGTTGGCAATGACAGAGGTCAAACGTTTTCTGTAAGTCTTCACAAGGTTGTCACACACTGTTGCTGGCATGTAGGCCCATTCCTGCATGCAGATCTCCTCTAGAGC
The DNA here is from genome assembly GCF_027579735.1 of Bombina bombina. Taxonomy (NCBI): domain Eukaryota; kingdom Metazoa; phylum Chordata; class Amphibia; order Anura; family Bombinatoridae; genus Bombina; species Bombina bombina. Next base: position 1,532,808,521 of record NC_069499.1, read on the forward strand.
AGTGATGTTTTGGGGCTGTCGCTGGGCACACGGACTTTCAACTCCCTCCAAAGGTTTTCTATGGGGTTGAGATCTGGAGACTGGCTAGGCCACTCCAGGACCTTGAAATGCTTCTTACAAAGCCACTCCTTCATTGCCCAGGCGGTGTCTTTGGGATCATTGTCATGCAGAAAGACCCAGCCACATTTCATCTTCAATGCCCTTGCTGATGGAAGGAGGTTTGCACTCAAAATCTCAAGATACATGGCCCCATTCGTTCTTTCATGTACATGGATCAGTCGTCCTGTTCCCTTTGCAGAGAAACAGCCCCAAAGCATGATGTTGCCACCCCCATGCTTCACAGTAGGTATGGTGTTCTCTCTCCTCCAAACATGACAAGTTGTGTTTCTACCAAACAGTTCTACTTTGGTTTCATCTGAACATATGACATTCTCCCAATCCACTTCTGGATCATCCAAATGCTCTCTAGCATACTTCAGACGGGCCCGGACATGTACTGGCTTAAGCAGGGGGACACATCTGGCACTGCAGGATCTGAGTCCCTGGCAGCGTAGTGTGTTACTGATGGTAGCCTCTGTTACGTTGGTCCAGCTCTCTGCAAGTCATTCACTAGGTCCCCCCATGTGGTTCTGGGATATTTGCTCACGTTCTTGTGATCATTTTGACACCATGGGGTGAGATCTTGCATGGAGCCCCAGATCGATGGAGATTATCAGTGGTCTTGTATGTCTTTCATTTTCTAATTATTGCTCCCACAGTTGATTTCTTCACACCAAGATGCTTGCCTATTGCAGATTCAGTCTTCCCAGCCTGGTGCAGGGCTACAATTTTGTTTCTGGTGTCCTTTGACAGCTCTTTGGTCTTCACCATAGTGGAGTTTGGAGTGTGACTGTTTGAGGTTGTGGACAGGTGTCTTTTATACTGATAACAAGTTCAAACAGGTGCCATTAATACAGGTAATGAGTGGAGGACAGAGGAGCCTCTTAAAGAAGAAGATACAGGTCTGTGAGAGCCAGAAATCTTGCTTGTTTGTAGGTGATCAAATACTTATTTTCCACCATAATTTGCAAATAAATTATTTCCAAATCAGACAATGTGATTGTCTGGATTTGTTTCCACATTTTGTCTCTCATAGTTGAGGTATACCTATGATGAAAATTACAGGCCTCTCTCATCTTCTTTAGTGGGAGAACTTTTGGTGGCTGACTAAATACTTTTTTTCCCCACTGTATATATATATATATACACATACATACATATATATTTAGACATGTGTGTGTATCTCTCTATGTTAAAGTCGTTTGTAGTCCTTTTTTTTCTAACACCTGAGACCTCATAGTTTTGAGCCCTTATTAATTGTTTGTGCAATATGTTTTACTAATTTTTATCATATTGTAATTGTACTTTTTTTATTTTTTTTATTTATGTTTTCTTTTTATTTTCAATACAATATGAACTGTGAATAGACATAGGGAACAGCAGTTTTGAGTCGCAGCTCAACAATGAAATCAAGAAACGATACATATATTAAGCTAAACATAATCAATCATCTTATGGTTCGAGGAATTGTCAATTATTACGTGAACAAACCATAGTCCAATGCTCTTTAGTTTCTTCATCATGTGCTAAAGAATTAGAGTTCCTTGTTGAAGAGGATGTTGAGAGTTAGAAAAAGTAAAGGAACCCCTGTTGTCTCAAAGATAGGACTAGTGGCTTATCCTACCTTAGTAGGAAACTCAGGGGGGAGCCCTCGAGACGTGGTATGTCACATATATGTATCATTGAAAACAATTTTTATTTCAAGAAGCATACAACTTAGATAGGGGAAATGGAAAAGAAGCAGAGGGAAGGGAGAAACAGGGAAAAGTTTAAGAGTAGAAACAGCAGGGTTGGTAGGGTGCCAATGCTTTTGCTGGGCGTGGTTTAAGCGCTATTAAAGGTGAAAGACTCCCACAGGAAGAGCATATCTTGGTATAAAGAGATTTGTCCCAATTTAAGGTAGTATAATCTCTCCAAGAGGAGATTTTTGTGAACTAGTGTTGTCCATTCTTGGGTGGAGGGTGTCAATGCCGTTTTCCCTTTTCTAGGGATTAACTGGTTTGCAGCATTTAGCATTATTTGGAAAAAGGTGTTTTCTTATTTTGCAGTTGATATCAGGGGGTTGGCATAGTAAGACTAAATCTGGGGTGGGGAATAAATTTGTGCCCAGAGTTCTATTGATGTTTTCAAAAATTTGTGTCCAAAAAGGTTTTATATATACACAGTCCCACCAAATGTGTGTGATGTGTCCTTCTTGAGTGCATCCTCTCCAGCAGGTTGGAGATGAGTTTTTATAGATAGATTTCAACCTTGCTGGTGTCAGGTACCATCTCATCATTATTTTGATATTGGTCTCTTTAGCATGTGCTGAATGTGCTGAGTGTGCTAGGTTGTCAAATCTACGTGTCCAAAGTTTTGGGGGTGTGTTCACCTCTAATTCTAGGTCCCATCTTTTGGTGTAAGTCGGGAGATGTGGGAAAGTCTCATGTAGAATTAATTTATGTAATTTGGAGATGGTGCCACGTAGGTTTCCTGTTGTATGACACATTTGTTCAAAAGGAGTAAGTGGACGTGTCAAGTCTTTCATGCATTTGTGCGTAGCTATATAATGTCTAATTTGGTGGAATCGGAGCCAAGAAGATAGAATTGGGTGGTTTAAGGTTTCAAGTTGGGAAATAGATTTAAGGTTATGGCTACCATCCGTTAAAAGAGATATGGGAAGGGGTTTATGCGGGTTTGTAAGATGGGTTAAGGATTGAGTAAGTCCCGGTGGGAATTCTGGATTGTTTAGGATTGTGGTTAGGGGGGAGTACTTGGAAGATATTTTGTTTGGGGATTTGTTGGTTCGTCTCCAGTCTGACCATGTTTCATTTGTGATAGAGGAGGATGAAATTACGTACTTGTTGAAGTACCCGGGGTTCCAGCAAATCTCGTCTAGTCTCTGTGATAATGATAGGGTGTTTTCCAGTTGTACCCAATTTTTAGGACTAGGGCCGCTAAGCTTACACCATTCTGAAATTCTCTGCAATGAGACAGCTAATTTATAAGATCGAAGGTGTGGGACACCCAAGCCTCCTTCAGTGGGAAGTTTGTGTAGCGTATTTTTATTGATTCTAGGTGGCCTGCGTTTCCAAATATAATCGTTAATAATTTTTTGCAAGATATCTAAATCCTTTTGAATGCCTGGAATGGGGATTGTTTGAAGGATGTATAAAACTTTTGGAAGTAGGGTCATTTTTGTGGCATGGATCCTACCAAGCCATGAAATATTTTTAGGCATCCAAGCTGAAGTAAGACTCTTGAACTCTGAAATTAAGTTACCATAATTTTGTGAGCGGAGGTCTGTTATATTAGGGGTGATATTAATACCTAGGTATTTCAAATATTTTGTTTGTGGTTTTAGGGGGCAAGTCAATTTTAACTCTTCTAGGAGTTGGGTGGTAAGGTTTATAGGCAGGTATTCTGATTTGGTCATATTAACCAGGAAGTTAGACACGGTCCCGTAGATGTCTAATTCTGAGATAGATGTCTTGAGAGAGGGGAGAGGGTTTGTGAGAGTAAGGAGTATGTCATCTGCGAAGATCGCAAGTTTGTAAGTTTGGTCATCGACTTTTATCCCTTGATTCAGGTGATTATGTCTTATTTTAGTAGCTAGCGGTTCTAGGGCTAAGATGAATAGGAGTGGGGATAATGGGCATCCCTGACGGGATCCATTTCTGATTTCAAAGGGGTCAGAGAGCGTGCCGTTGATTCTGACTTGAGCCGTCGGGTTGGTATATAGGGCTAGTATTTTCTGGATGAAGGGGTCAGGAAAATTAAATCGTATTAGGGTTTCATGAAGAAAAGTCCAGTCCAGTCTGTCAAATGCCTTTTCGGTGTCGGTAGAGAGAAAAACAGTCGGGATTTTATTTTGTGATATAAATTCTAAAAGATTAAGGACTTTGACAGTGTTGTCTTTAGCCTCTCTGTGAGGTACAAAACCCACCTGGTCTTGGTGGATTAATAACGGTAGGATGTTGTTAAGTCGGGAAGCAAGGATCTTAGCGTAGAGTTTTAGGTCTACGTTGAGAAGGGAAATGGGTCTGAAGTTGGCTGGGGTGTCGGGAGGTTTACCTAGTTTGGCAATGACAGAAATATTGGCCTGTAGCATGCTATCTGGGAAAGGGTGCGAGTCAGAGATATAATTAAATAAGTCAGTTAAGTGTGGGACCAAAAGATCTGCAAATATTCTATAATAGGAACCTGTGAACCCGTCCGGGCCAGGGGCTTTGTTTTGTTTTAATTGTCGTATTGCGTCCTTTACCTCTGAGGGGAGGATAGGTTTTTCCAGAAGTTCGCTTTGTTCAGGAGTCAGTTGTGTGAGTGTGGTATTCTCAAGGTATTGATGACATGATTGGCTGTGGGTTTGCGTGTTTCGGTTAGGATGTAAGTTGTATAGTTTGTGGTAAAAACTTTGGAACTCGTTCGCTATGGAAAGGGTGTCTTCTAGGTGTTTACCTTGCGTAGATTTTAATGAGTGTACATATGTTTTTTGTTGCTGTTTTTTTAAGGCTTTTGCAAGGTATTTCCCTGGTTTGTTGCCCTCCCTGTAGAAGGTTTGTTGGAGGTGTAGTAATTGTCTTTGTGACTTGATATGAAGGATGGAGTTTAATTTATCTCTTTTTTCTTTGAGTTCTTCTAGGACTATATTAACTAGGGGGTTGACCTTGTGTGCGTAGTCTAGATTAGATATCTCGGAAGATATGCGTTCTATTTCTAGTCTATTTTTCTTTTGGATTTGTGCTTTTACTTTGATAAATTCTCCCCTGATTGTGCAATTATGGGCTTCCCAAAGGGTTGCCAAACTTACATCTGGTGTAGAATTAAGTGCAAAATAATCTTTGATATGATTTGCGAAAAGTTTGGTCTGGGTTGGGTCTAGTAAAATGGAATCGTCAAGTCTCCACTGAAAGGCCCTGAATGGGGCAGATGGCCATCTGAAGTTGCATGCGACTAAGGAGTGATCTGACCAGGAGGTATGTTTTATCTGTGAGTTTCTGGAGTGAGAAAGAAGCAAATGGTCCACTAATATGTAGTCTAATCTAGAGTAGTTACGTTTAGGGTGAGAAAAAAAGGTGTAATCTCACTTTTGGGGGTTAAAGTATCCCCAAACGTCGTGTAAACCTAAGGTCCTGAGTTTCTGCCAGATTTTAGATAGATTTGGGGTTTTGGTTCTAGACTCTGGATTAGAGCAATCAACTGTGGGGTCAAGGGGGAAATTGAAGTCCCCTGCGACTATGAGAGAGCCCTTCACTTCTTTCATTATTAGGTCTGAGACCAAGTTTATGAATTTGTCTTGTCTGGAGTTAGGGGTGTAAATATTAACAAGGGTTATTGGTTTACCATACAATAGTCCTTTCAAGCATAGGTATCTACCTTCTTTATCTGAGATACAGTGAGTTTTGACAAAAGGTAAGGATTTGTGGAGCAGAATACTGACTCCATTTACTTTTTTACTGGGATGTGTACTGTGGTAATGCTGTGGGTACTGTGGGTTGAAGTATTTAGGAACCTTTTCGGCTTTAAAATGTGTCTCTTGGAGCATCAGGATATGCCCGCTTTTTTTCTGAAGGTCATTAATGGCCATTCTCCTTTTCTGGGGACAATTTAATCCTTTAGTGTTCTGCGTAAGGATAATTAGTTCATTTGGTTCGTGACTACCCATTGGGGAAATATAGGAGAGCAATCATTATTAGGAAATATGTGGAAGGGCGTGTAGCTGTGGTCGATATGCATGCAATAAATATATAATGCGCCTTAAGATAACTCATGTCAGGTTTGCATAAATGAAGAATTTATGCACTCCTGTTGGGCTTCTGCACATAAGCCCAACAGGAGTACACTAATTCTTCATGTGCGCTCACCCAACATGAGCTATCTTAAGTTCCATTCGCCTAGATTTAGAGTTCTGCGTTAGCCATCCAAACCAGCGTTAAGGGGTCCTAACGATGGTTTTGGCCGCCCGCTGGTATTTAGAGTCAGTCAGGAAAGGGTCTAACGTTCACTTTCCAGCCGCGACTTTTCCATACCGCAGATCCCCTTACGTCAATTGTGTATCCTATATTTTCAATGGGATCTTTCTAACGCCAGTATTTAGAGTCTTGGCTGAAGTGAGCGTTAGAACTCTAACGACAAAACTCCAGCTGCAGAAAAAAGCCAGGAGTTAAGAGCTTTCTGGGCTAACGCCGGTTCATAAAGCTCTTAACTACTGTGCTCTAAAGTACACTAACACCCATAAACTACCTATGTACCCCTAAACCGAGGTCCCTCCACATCGCCGCCACTCCAATAAAAAATTGTAACCCCTAATCTGCCGACCGCACACCGGCGCAACCTACATTATCCCTATGTACCCCTAATATGCTGCCCCTAACATCGCCGACCCTATATTATATTTATTAACCCCTAATCTGCCCCCCCAACTTCGCTGCTACCTTACCTACACTTATTAACCCCTAATCTGCCGACCGGACCTCGCTGCCACTATAATAAATGTATTAACCCCTAAACCGCCTCACTCCCACCTCAAAAACCCTATAATAAATAGTATTAACCCCTAATCTGCCCTCCCTAACATCGCTGACACCTAACTTCAAGTATTAACCCCTAATCTGCCGACCCTAACCCCCCTAAATTAAATATAATTTAAATCTAATGAAATAAAATAAATCTTATTAAATAAATTGTTCCTATTTAAAGCTAAATACCTGTAAAATAAACCCTAATATAGCTACAATATAAATAATAATTATATTGTAGCTATTTTAGGATTAATATTTATTTTACAGGCAACTTTGTATTTATTTTAACCAGGTACAATAGCTATTAAATAGTTAATAACTATTTAATAGCTACCTTGTTAAAATAATTACAAAATTACCTGTAAAATAAATCCTAACCTAAGTTACAATTAAACCTAACACTACACTATCAATAAATTAATTAAATAAACTACCTACAATTATCTACAATTAAATCAACTAAACTAAATTACAAAAAAACCCAAACACTAAATTACAAAAAACAAACAAACACTAAATTACAAAAAATAAAAAAACATTACAAGAATTTTAAACTAATTACACCTACTCTAAGCCCCCTAAAAAAATAACAAAGCCCCCCAAAATGCCTTACCCAATTCTAAAATAAAATTATATTTAACTTAGGGGGGGCTAGACTTAGCTTTAGGGGTTAATACATTTATTATAGTAGCGGTCTGGTCGGCAGATTAGGGGTTAATACTTGAAGTTAGGTGTCAGCGATGTTAAGGAGGGCAGATTAGGGGTTAATACATTTATTATAGTGGCGGCGAGGTCCGGTCGGCAGATTAGGGGTTAATAAGTGTAGGTAAGGTAGCGGCGACATTGGGGGGGACAGATTAGGGGTTAATAAATATAATATAGGGGTCAGCGGTGTTAGGGGCAGCAGATTAGGGGTACATAGGCATAATGTAGGTGGTGGCGGTGTACGGAGCGGCAGATTAGGGGTTAATAATAATATGCAGGGGTCAGCGATAGCGGGGGCGGCAGATTAGGGGTTAATAAGTGTAATGTTAGGGGTGTTTAGACTCGGGGTACATGTTAGGGTGTTAGGTGCAGACTTAGGAAGTGTTTCCCCATAGGAAACAATGGGGCTGCGTTAGGAGCTGAACGCTGCTTTTTTGCAGGTGTTAGGTTTTTTTTTCAGCTCAAACTGCCCCATTGTTTCCTATAGGGATATCGTGCACAAGCACGTTTTTGAAGCTGGCCACGTCTGTAAGCAATGCTGGTATTGAGAGTTGCAGTGGCGGTAAATATGCCTGTATGCTCCCTTTTTGGAGCCTAACGCAGCCATTCAGACAACTCTAAATACCAGCGTTGTTTAAAAGGTGCGGGGGGAAAAAAACATGCGTAGCTAACGCACCGCTTCTAACGCAAAACTCTAAATCTAGGCGTTTATGTATTAATTAAATATAAAATATTGAAAAATATTAAAAAATAATAAACTTAAATAATTATTAAAGATGTACTAAATATAAATATATATATATATATATATATATATATATATATATATATATATATACAAGTGAAACTTGAAAAATTAGAATATCATGCAAAGGTTCATTTATTTCACTAATGCAACTTAAAAAGTGAAACTAATATATGAGATAGACTCATTACATGCAAAGCAAGATAGTTCAAGCCGTGATTTGTCATAATTGTGATGATTATGGCTTACAGCTCATGAAAACCCCAAATCAACAATCTCAGAAAATTAGAATATTGTGAAAAGGTGCAATATTCTAGGCTCAAAGTGTCCCACTCTAATCAGCCAATTAAGCCATAACACCTGCAAAGGGTTCCTGAGCCTTTAAATGATCTCTCAGGCTGGTTCAATAGGAATCACAATCATGGGAAAGACTGCTGACCTGACAGTTGTGCAGAAAACCATCATTAACACCCTCCATAAGGAGAGAAAGCCTCAAGAGGTAATTGCAAAAGAAGTTGGATGTTCCCAAAGTGCTGTATCAAAGCACATTAATAGAAAGTTATGTGGAAGGGAAAAGTGTGAAAGAAAAAGGTGCACAAGCAGCAGGGATGACCGCAGCCTGGAGAGGATTGTCAGGAAAAGGCCATTCAAAAGTGTTGGGGACTTTCACAATGAATGCACTGAGGCTGGAGTCGGTGCGTCAAGAGCCACCACACACAGATGGATTGATCCTGGACATGGGCTTCAAATGTCGTATTCCTCTTGTCAAGCCACTCCTGAACAACAAACAACGCCAGAAGCATCTTACCTGGGCTAAAGAAAATTGCACCCATAATATAAGTTAGTTCAAACATGTTTTCAAGATTTTAAACATTGAAAAGAAAACTAAAACTGCCTTGTTTCACTTTAAGGCGGTTTCCACTTTACAGCGGGGCTCCGGTCCCTAACCCGCTGTATGAGTGGGGTATACCTGTATTTAATATTGCCTTAATGCACCTTAAGATAACACTTTTTTTTTTGTTATTAAATTTAAATAAATATATATACCCTTTTGTGTTTTGTATATTTCTGGGTGATTACATATGCCTGTGCACCCCTCCCTTGTTCCCAGTTTGTTTGGATTTGAGAGCTTGCATTGTGTGGCTGTGTTAGGGTCTCAGATATTGGAAAGGACGTGGTACCTGAGCTTGTCCCATTTGGCCAGATGTGGCAACTAACGTTTCCATTTTTGTTTTTAAATCTTTACTGTGAGCTTGCTGGTGAGTGCAGGGTTTTCTCTATGTGTTATATATATATATATATGATAATGTTTATGTAAAATAGCTATCTATACCTATATATCTATATAGTAATAGATATATAGGTGTAGGTATATATATATATATATATAAAATATTTATTTATAATTTTTACCCTAACCCTTTACATGAGGCCTTCAGTTGCGCTAACCTGACTAGGGTTATATTCGATAGTGCTCAAGCGAATGCATTTACTTTCAACTTGTAATACGCATGCAAGTTAACGTGCCCATATTCTTATATTGCGCTCTCACTAACGTCACTGTGCCACTTGTAATCTAGCCCAAAGACAGCTCATAAAGGTGCCAAGATTGTTTTTCGACCCGCTGTGGTCTTGTAGCTCTAACAGAGTGATATATGGCAGAGGTTCCGAATCATCAATTCTGATGCTGTTTGACCAGACACAGAACTATTTGGAGCCAGTCACCTTTCTGAACAGGAGATATCCCTGGCACGTTTGTATTTCTGGCATTCAAATATATTATGTGCTATAGACTGCACGCATAATGCTTTGAGACCATCAAGATCTCACCTCACCCCTTATCTGTTTCTAGCCTCTCTTCTAATTTATCAAGCTTCGTCAACTATCGCGCCTGTTTTGACAAGAAAATATCCCGTGCTAATTTTGATAAATATTCGGCATCAGACACTAATTCGGAGGGCTCTAAGTGATGCAGACATTCTCACTTATGCTTGTTTCTACTTATTAAAACTTTAATTAATGGACCCCATATATTTAACAGGTGTCTTATGTCATGGGCTCTAATCTGCTGTCGGATATTTGTCTATAACAAACAAGGTCTGCAGGCAAAGGAGAATAACCTGAGTTGTAACCTTGTCCCTAACTACCTATTTTCCATGATCACTGTGTTTCTCTCAACCAGGTCAACAGCTTTTAGGGATGTTTGTGCTGCTAAACAGGTGTAATCCTAATGTCAGACAACTGTAGGGTCACAAGAGAGGGCAAATGATCCTACCTTGAATTTTGGTCCTTATAGCTAAGGACAGCACCTTCTTGTAAAATCCCACATTTTTTATTTTATGATTCAGACAGAACATACAATTTTACAAAAAGTTTCCAGTTTTCTTCTACTATCAAAAATACTTTATTCTCATGATATTCTTTGTTGAGTGTACACGTGCCTGAGAAACTATATGGCAGCTGGATGCCCTAAACACTAGATGACAGCAGTGTTTGTGCAACGTCTAACAATGTTAAAAGCATTTCTTGCAATACTACTTCTATATAGTGCGCTAGACATGTGCATGCTCCTGAAGCTATCTAGATATGCTTTTCAACAAAGGATACAAAGACAACAAAGTCAAATTAAAGTAAATTGGAAATGTTTTTAAAATTGCAAACACTATCGGAATCATGAAAGAAACATTTTGGGCTAGATTACAAGTGGGACCGTATATGTTTTTTTCGTGATCAGGAAAACTCCTCTAGAATTAAGCTTTTTGCGCTAGTCGGGTTGCGTTTGTATTACAAATTAAAAAAGGATTTTGCACAAGTGGTAAATTGACTAGTGCAAAAATCTGAACTTATACAATATTGCGTGCACTTGCATTGTATTCCAACATAGAAATCAATGGAGAATTTTTTTTTGGAAAAAAGCACCCATCGCACAAATAACAGCATATTTGCATTAGCAAATGTAAAATATGTACAGTAAATACATATTTAAAACCTTTGTTAAATATGAATATTGCATTTTTTCCCATGTTTTCATCTACTAAATGGCAAAATGCTCTTATCTTTATGTTTATATGTATGTACATATATATTTATGTTTATATGTGTATATATATTTACAGACATAAATACACATATAAATAAGTACACAGATATAGTTTTATATATATATATATATATATATATATATATATAAAAATATACAGGTATATATATATATATATATATATATATATATATATATAAATATATAAATAAATACTGTATACAGGTTATATGTATGCATACATACATACAAATACATCTTTAGCAATGTATGTGTGTCTCAATGTTAAATTGAAGGCCAATTTTGACAAATTAGTGCTCGGTTTTTAATAATCCTTTAAAAAACAAGGGCACTTCAATTCTTTAAAATTGAGATTTCAAGCGTTTTCTTAAAAAATGTACCTTTTAATACTGAGAGCCGCTGCAGCGCTTCCTCCGCCCGTCACAAACCCTCTTATCGGGTCCAAAATGACGAATTCTGCTTCATCCAATCACAGCGTTCCCTCAGGCCATGATCCCCCCAGGGGAACACCATCATTGGAGGAAGCCAGATTCGTCATTTTTAACGAAAACAGAGGCTTCTGACGGCCGGGGTAATCAATGGAGCAGCTTTCAGGATTAAAAGGTACGTTTTTGAAGAAAACGCTTGAAATGTCAATTTTGATGAATTAAAGTGCCTTTGTTTTTAATAGGGATTATTAAAAACCGGCCACTAATTCTTCAAAATTGATCTTCACTTTAAAGCCATTTGCCTGACTTTTCTTTGCTAATACCTGAGATCTTCTATCTTTGAGCACTTATAATTACTTTTGTGTGCAATATATTTTTAAATAATTTTTATTAGAGTCTAAGAGGCCTATTTATCAAGCTGTCAACCGCAAATATGCCTGATTCGCCTTATTTATCAAAGCCTACAGACCGGCAAAAGTTGAAATTTGTGACGTAACATACGATCTGCCAATCTCTATCCGACACAGATCGATGCTTACATCATTACAGATGTTCTGAATGCAAATTCGGCACTATCTGACTACTTTTGCTAGATATCAAATATCTACCAGGTACGCTCGCCACTATTCCGGTCCAGCGTACCAGGTTTTCAAACCGCCGCCCTGGAGGCGGCGGATGCCATAGGAATCAAAAGGAGTCTGAAAGCAGTGAAAGCTTATGTTCGCTGCTGCCCGATATCCCATTGATTCCTATGGGAGATAAATAAATGTATTAACCCCTATCCCTCCGCTCCTGGAGCCCATCGCAACTAAATAAAGTTATTAACCCCTAAACCCCAGGCCTCCCACATCACTACCACTTACTAAACCTATTAACCCCTAAACCACCAGTCCCCCACATCACCATGAACTAAATTAACCTTTTAACCCCTAAACCTAACAATCCGCTAACTTTATATTAAATATATTATATATTAACTCCCTATCTTATAATAAATTAAAACTTACCTTTAGATTTAAATTAAACTATATTAAACTAATAATTAACCTACCCTAACTGTTATACTAAAATTACATTAAACTACAAATTAAATTACAGTGGGGCAAAAAAGTATTTAGTCAGCCGCCAATTGGGCAAGTTCTCCCACTTAAGAAGATGAGAGAGGCATGTCATTTTCATCATAGGTATACCTCAACTATGAGAGACAAAATGTGGAAACAAATCCAGACAATCACATTGTCTGATTTGGAAAGAATTTATTTGCATATTATGGTGGAAAATAAGTATTTGGTCACCTACAAACAAGCAAGATTTCTGGCTCTCACAGACCTGTATCTTCTTCTTTAAGAGGCTCCTCTGTCCTCTACTCATTATCTGTATTAATGGCACCTGTTTGAACTTGTTATCAGTATAAAAGACACCTGTCCACAACCTCAAACAGTCACACTCCAAACTCCACTATGGTGAAGACCAAAGAGCTGTCGAAGGACACCAGAAACAAAATTGTAGACCTGCACCAGGCTGGAAAGACTGAATCTGCAATAGGCAAGCAGCTTGGTGTGAAGAAATCAACTGTGGGAGCAATAATTAGAAAATGGAAGACATACTTCGTGGGGTCAAAATGATAACAAGAACGGTGAGCAAACATCCCAGAACCACATGGGGGGACCTAGTGAATGACCTGCAGAGAGCTGGGACCAACGTAACAAAGGCTGCAATCAGTAACACACTACGCCGTCAGGAACTCAGATCCTGCAGTGCCAGACGTATCCCCCTGCTTAAGCCAGTACATGTCCGGGCCCGTCTGAAGTATACTAGAGAGCGTTTGGATGATCCAGAAGTGGATTGGGAGAATGTCATATGGTCAGATGAAACCAAAGTAGAACTGTTTGGAAGAAACACAACTCGTCGTGTTTGGAGGAGAGAGTTGCAACCAAATAACACCATACCTACTGTGAAGCATGGGGGTGGCAACATCATGCTTTGGGGCTGTTTCTCTGCAAAGGGAACAGGACAACTGATCCGTGTACATGAAAGAATGAATGGGGACATGTATCGTGAGATTTTGAGTGCAAACCTCCTTCCATCAGCAAGGGCATTGAAGGTGAAATGTGGCTGGATCTTTCAGCATGACAATGATCCCAAACACACCGCCCAGGAAATGAAGGAGTGGCTTCGTAAGCAGCATTTCAAGGTCCTGGAGTGGCCTAGCCAGTCTCCAGATCTCAACCCCATAGAAAACCTTTGGAGGGAGTTGAAAGTCCGTGTTGCCCAGCGACAGCCCCAAAACATCACTGCTCTAGAGGAGATCTGCATGCAGGAATGGGCCAACATACCAGCAACAGTGTGTAACAACCTTGTGAAAACGTTTGACCTCTGTCATTGCCAACAAAGGATATATAACAAAGTATTGAGATGAACTTTTAATATTGACCAAATAATTATTTTTCACCATAATTTGCAAATAAATTCTTTCCAAATCATACAATGTGATTGTCTGGATTTGTTTCCACATTTTGTCTCTCATAGTTGAGGTATACCTATGATGAAAATTACAGGCCTCTCTCATCTTCTTAAGTGGGAGAACTTGCACAATTGGTGGCTGACTAAATACTTTTTTGCCCCACTGTAACTATATTATATAGTTAAAAACCTAACGCTACTCAAATAATTTAAATCTACTATTAAATATTACAAAGTTACAAAAAACTAACAAATAAGTTACAAAAAATAGCAAACACTATAAGTTACACAAAATAAAAAATAAATTATCAAATATTTTAACTAATTACACCTAATCTAAGAGCCCTATGAAAATAAAAAAGCACCCCCAAAATAAAAAAATACCCTAGCCTCAACTAAACTGTCAATAGCCCTTAAAAGGGCCTTTTGCGGGGCATTGCCCCAAAGAAATCAGCTATTTTACCTGTAAATAAAAAATACAAATACCCCCCCAACAGTGAAACCCACCACCCACACAACCAACCCCCCAAATAAAAACCTAATTTAAAAAAACTAAGCTCCCCATTGCCCTGAAAAGGGCATTTGTATGGGCATTGCCCTTAAAAGTGCATTTAGCTCTTTTTCAAAAGTCCAAACCCTAATCTAAAAATAAAACCCACCCAATAAACCCTTAAAAAAAACTAACACTAACCCCCGAAGATCCACTTACAGTTTCTGAAGAGCCGACATCCATCCTCAACAAAGCGGCAGAAGTCCTCAGCGAAGCCGGCAGAAGTCTTCCTCCAAGCAGGGCCAAGTCATCATCCAAGCCAGCAGAAGTCTTCATCCAGACGGCATCTTCTATCTTCATCCATCTGGCGTGGAGCGGCTCCATCTTCAAGACATCCGACGCGGAGCATCCTCTTCTTCCGACGTCTTCTTCAACAATGAATGTTCCTTTAAATGACGTCATCCCAGATGGTGTCCCTTAGATTCCGATTGGCTGATAGATTTCTATCAGCCAATCTGAATTAAGGTTGAAAAAAATCCTATTGGCTGTTGCAATCAGTCAATAGGATTGAGCTTTCATCCTATTGGCTGTTGCAATCAGCCAATAGGATTGAGTTTGCATTCTATTGGCTATTCCAATCAGCTTCAGTTAAGATTAAATAATCCCACTAAAAGGTGACCCATTTAATTCTAGCAATCATATCCATGAATTTTGTTTATAGACAGAAATCCCCCCTAAATGCGACGATACCGCGGCGCCGCAGAGCCTCGGTCGGCCTCGGGTAGCCGCCCCCCCCCCAGGGGAGGCGGTGGGCAGAGCCGCTCGCCTCGGGATCGGAGCGCGGACAGAAGGGGGCCGCCTCTCTCCCGGAGCGCACCGCACGTTCGTGGGGAACCCGGGGCTAAATCATTCGTAGACGACCTGTGGGGAACCCGGTGCTAAATCATTTGTAGAGCAGGTGGACAGGTTATGGAGCAGCGGTCTTTGTGACCTCTGCTTCATAACTGCTGTTTCTGGAGCTTGATACATATGCCCCTCTATCTGTATTATTTGATAGCACTAAATCCAATATAGCGTTACTCCTAGTTGGCTCCTCTATTAATTGTGACAAGAAGTTATCCCTGAGATAATTTATAAATCTATCCCCCTTAGCTGAATTACTAGTTTCATTGGCCCAGTTTATATTAGGGTAGTTAAAATCTCCCATAATTACAGCACTGTTATTAGCAGCCTTACCTATTTGTATTAGTAGTTGAGTTTCATCCAGGTCACTATAGTTGGGGGGCTTGTAGCATGTTCCTAGTAATATTTTTTTAGGATTTTCCTCCCCACTCTTTATTTCCACCCACAGGGTCTCTACATTGTCGCCTGTATCAGAAATATCTTCCCTTATTGTAGGTTTAAGGTTAGGTTTAATATACATGCAGATTCATCCACCCCTTTTATTATTCCTGTCCCTCCTAAATAAAGTATACCCCTCTAAGTTAACTGCCCAGTCATGTGAATCATCCCACCAAGTTTCAGTTATACTGATAACATCATAGTCCTCGTCTGCAACTAAGAGTGTCAGCTACCCCATTTTACCCGTCATGCTTCTTGCATTTGTTGTCATACATTTAATTTTCATGTGCTTTCTGCTGATACTTGGTGTGTTTTCCTCCATACTTTCTAATGTGACATTTCTTAAGTCATCTCTTCCTTGAGATATCAAAGGACTGACAGATTCACAGACTGATCTCTCTATGGTATTGTGTTCTAACTGACCCTCCCCTCCTTTGCCTAGTTTAAAAGATTCTCTAAACGTGCTACCATCCTTTCCCCCAACACACCTGCACCCATGTCATTCAGATGCAATCCATCCTTACTGAGGCCTAGATTTGGAGTTCGGCGGTAAAAGGGCTGTTAACGCTCCGCGGGTTTTTTTCTGGCCGCACCATAAATTTAACTCTGGTATCGAGAGTTCAAACAAATGCTGCGTTAGGCTCCAAAAAAGGAGCGTAGAGCATATTTACCGCAAATGCAACTCTCGATACCAGAGTTGCTTACGGACGCGGCCGGCATCAAAAACGTGCTTGTGCACGATTCTCCCATAGGAAACAATGGGGCTGTTTGAGCTGAAAAAAAACCTAACACCTGCAAAAAAGCAGCGTTCAGCTCTTAACGCAGCCCCATTGTTTCCTATGGGGAAACACTTCCTACGTCTGCACCTAACACTCTAACATGTACCTCGAGTCTAAACACCCCTAACCTTACACTTATTAACCCCTAATCTGCCGCCCCCGCTATCGCTGACCCCTGCATTACACTTTTAACCCCTAATCTGCCGCTCCGTAAACCGCCGCCACCTACGTTATCCCTATGTACCCCTAATCTGCTGCCCTAACATCGCCGACCCCTATGTTATATTTATTAACCCCTAATCTGCCCCCCACAACGTCGCCGACACCTGCCTACACTTATTAACCCCTAATCTGCCGAGCGGACCTGAGCGCTACTATAATAAAGTTATTAACCCCTAATCCGCCTCACTAACCCTATCATAAATAGTATTAACCCCTAATCTGCCCTCCCTAACATCGCCGACACCTACCTTCAATTATTAACCCCTAATCTGCCGACCGGAGCTCACCGCTATTCTAATAAATGTATTAACCCCTAAAGCTAAGTCTAACCCTAACACTAACACCCCCCTAAGTTAAATATAATTTTTATCTAACGAAATAAATTAACTCTTATTAAATAAATGATTCCTATTTAAAGCTAAATACTTACCTGTAAAATAAATCCTAATATAGCTACAATATAAATTATAATTATATTATAGCTATTTTAGGATTAATATTTATTTTACAGGCAACTTTGTAATTATTTTAACCAGGTACAATAGCTATTAAATAGTTAAGAACTATTTAATAGTTACCTAGTTAAAATAATAACAAATTTACCTGTAAAATAAATCCTAACCTAAGATATAATTAAACCTAACACTACCCTATCAATAAAATAATTAAATAAACTACCTACAATTACCTACAATTAACCTAACACTACACTATCAATAAATTAATTAAACACAATTGCTACAAATAAATAAAATTAAATAAACTATCTAAAGTACAAAAAATAAAAAAGAACTAAGTTACAGAAAATAATAAAATATTTACAAAGATAAGAAAAATATTACAACAATTTTAAACTAATTACACCTACTCTAAGCCCCCTAATAAAATAACAAAGCCCCCCAAAATAAAAAATTCCCTACCCTATTCTAAAATACAAATATTACAAGCTCTTTTACCTTACCAGCCCTGAACAGGGCCCTTTGCGGGGCATGCCCCAAGAATTTCAGCTCTTTTGCCTGTAAAAAAAAACATACAATACCCCCCCCCCCAACATTACAACCCACCACCCACATACCCCTAATCTAACCCAAACCCCCCTTAAATAAACCTAACACTACCCCCCTGATGATCTTCCTACCTTGTCTTCACCATGCCAGGTTCACCGATCCGTCCTGGCTCCAAGATCTTCATCCAACCCAAGCGGGGGCTAGACATCCACTGAAGAAGTCCAGAAGAGGGTCCAAAGTCTTCCTCCTATCCGGCAAGAAGAGGACATCCGGACCGGCAAACATCTTCTCCAAGCGGCATCTTCTATCTTCTTCCATCCGATGACGACCGGCTCCATCTTGAAGACCTCCAGCGCGGATCCATCCTCTTCTTCCGACGACTAGACGACGAATGACGGTTCCTTTAAGGGACGTCATCCAAGATGGCGTCCCTCGAATTCCGATTGGCTGATAGGATTCTATCAGCCAATCGGAATTAAGGTAGGAATTTTCTGATTGGCTGATGGAATCAGCCAATCAGAATATAGTTCAATCCGATTGGCTGATCCAATCAGCCAATCAGATTGAGCTCGCATTCTATTGGCTGATCGGAACAGCCAATAGAATGCGAGCTCAATCTGATTGGCTGATTGGATCAGCCAATCGGATTGAACTATATTCTGATTGGCTGATTCCATCAGCCAATCAGAAAATTCCTACCTTAATTCCGATTGGCTGATAGAATCCTATCAGCCAATCGGAATTCGAGGGACGCCATCTTGGATGACGTCCCTTAAAGGAACCGTCATTCGTCGTCTAGTCGTCGGAAGAAGAGGATGGATCCGCGCTGGAGGTCTTCAAGATGGAGCCGGTCGTCATCGGATGGAAGAAGATAGAAGATGCCGCTTGGAGAAGATGTTTGCCGGTCCGGATGTCCTCTTCTTGCCGGATAGGAGGAAGACTTTGGACCCTCTTCTGGACTTCTTCAGTGGATGTCTAGCCCCCGCTTGGGTTGGATGAAGATCTTGGAGCCAGGACGGATCGGTGAACCTGGCATGGTGAAGACAAGGTAGGAAGATCATCAGGGGGGTAGTGTTAGGTTTATTTAAGGGGGGTTTGGGTTAGATTAGGGGTATGTGGGTGGTGGGTTGTAATGTTGGGGGGGGGTATTGTATGTTTTTTTTTACAGGCAAAAGAGCTGAAATTCTTGGGGCATGCCCCGCAAAGGGCCCTGTTCAGGGCTGGTAAGGTAAAAGAGCTTGTAATATTTGTATTTTAGAATAGGGTAGGGAATTTTTTATTTTGGGGGGCTTTGTTATTTTATTAGGGGGCTTAGAGTACGTGTAATTAGTTTAAAATTGTTGTAATATTTTTCTTATCTTTGTAAATATTTTATTATTTTCTGTAACTTAGTTCTTTTTTATTTTTTGTACTTTAGATAGTTTATTTAATTTTATTTATTTGTAGCAATTGTGTTTAATTAATTTATTGATAGTGTAGTGTTAGGTTAATTGTAGGTAATTGTAGGTAGTTTATTTAATTATTTTATTGATAGGGTAGTGTTAGGTTTAATTATATCTTAGGTTAGGATTTATTTTACAGGTAAATTTGTTATTATTTTAACTAGGTAACTATTAAATAGTTCTTAACTATTTAATAGCTATTGTACCTGGTTAAAATAATTACAAAGTTGCCTGTAAAATAAATATTAATCCTAAAATAGCTATAATATAATTATAATTTATATTGTAGCTATATTAGGATGTATTTTACAGGTAAGTATTTAGCTTTAAATAGGAATTATTTATTT
The DNA here is from genome assembly GCF_027579735.1 of Bombina bombina. Classification (NCBI taxonomy): domain Eukaryota; kingdom Metazoa; phylum Chordata; class Amphibia; order Anura; family Bombinatoridae; genus Bombina; species Bombina bombina. The sequence goes on from NC_069499.1 coordinate 1,532,828,150, forward strand.
AATAAGAGTTAATTTATTTCGTTAGATAAAAATTATATTTAACTTAGGGGGGTGTTAGTGTTAGGGTTAGACTTAGCTTTAGGGGTTAATACATTTATTAGAATAGCGGTGAGCTCCGGTCGGCAGATTAGGGGTTAATAAGTGTAGGTAGGTGTCGGCGACGTTGAGGGGGGCAGATTAGGGGTTAATAAATATAACATAGGGGTCGGCGATGTTAGGGGTAGCAGATTAGGGGTACATAGGGATAACGTAGGTGGCGGCGATTTGCGGTCGGAAGATTAGGGGTTAATTATTTTAAGTAGCTTGCGGCGACGTTGTGGGGGGCAAGTTAGGGGTTAATAGATATAATACAGGGGTCGGCGGTGTTAGGGGCAGCAGATTAGGGGTACATAAGTATAACGTAGGTGGCGGTCGGCAGATTAGGGGTTAAAATTTTTAATCGAGTGTCGGCGATGTGGGGGGACCTCGGTTTAGGGGTACATAGGTAGTTTATGGGTGTTAGTGTACTTTAGGGTACAGTAGTTAAGAGCTTTATAAACCGGCGTTAGCCAGAAAGCTCTTAACTCCTGCTATTTTCAGGCGGCTGGAATCTTGTCGTTAGAGCTCTAACGCTCACTGCAGAAACGACTCTAAATACCGGCGTTAGGAAGATCCCATTGAAAAGATAGGCTACGCAAATGGCGTAGGGGGATCTGCGGTATGGAAAAGTCGTGGCTGTAAAGTGAGCGTTAGACCCTTTAATCACTGACTCCAAATACCAGCGGGCGGCCAAAACCAGCGTTAGGAGCCTCTAACGCTGGTTTTGACGGCTACCGCCGAACTCTAAATCTAGGCCTGAGTGTTTTGTTTCTTTCATAAAGTGGTATATGGAGGTATTCCATTTTCTCTGGGCACTAGTGTATTAGTTTTATACAGAATACTATAAATAATAAAGCTACATTCCTCTTCCTACAGAAATCAGCATTGTGGGTGTGAAATATTTATTATTTAAGTGAAACAGACATTTCCACTTAAAGCAACTAGAGCTTGCTGCAGTTTAATCAGTCATTCATTTAGGTGGGATCTTTCATTTTTATTTACTTATATTAAAATGACATTTCAACCCTGCAAGGCTTATTTTAATACACTGTATTATATTAACAAATTTGCTGCCAAGGGCTGCTGAAACACTTTACATATCAATGCATTTCAGTCAGGGATGCCTGTGCGTAGGGAAACAGGTTTAATAGAGGCAGCACATTTTGAGGCGAAGTTCTATGGCATGATGCCTTCCCTCTCCTATGCTCTCCAGTGGCATCTCTAGAAATAAACCCCTTGCACAATTTGTACGTAGGTACTACCCTACACAGTGCCTTGCCTAGGGTACTGTGTTGACGTAAAGCCTACGTCCAACACAGAGACGCATACTCTGGTCCCCGCTGCCAGCTTAAACAGCGGAGACAGCAGCTGGGGCAGAAGGCATCTGCCTTCATATGGTAAGGAACCCCTACACTACAGAAATAAATAAATATAAATTAAAAAAAAAAAAACATAAACAGCATACTGGCAGACTGTCTGCCAGTACCTAAGATGGTGGTTACCAATGTGTGGAGGGGGGAGAGCTGTTTGGGAGGGATGAGGCAGGAATTAGGGAGTGGGAGGTGTCTGGTGGGAGGGTAATTACACCACAGCAAAAATTAACCTTGCAAGCTAATTTAGTAACACTTTCACTGCCATGAATGTCAGAAGTGTGGTGCGCAGCTGCAGGTAGCGTCCTTATAATTGCAGAGAACCAACGGCAAAGCCACACATGTCTGCTATTTCGGAACAAAGGGGATCACACAGAGGCTTTTACAACCATTTCTTATGACTGCAGTAGTTGTGTGTAAATAATTTCAGTGAGAAACACAAAGTTTGCGTTACACATTTGGAAGGTGAGGCAGAAATGCCTGACACACGTTTTGCCCCTTATTTAACCTGAGTAAGGGTGTTACCTAATAGTCAGTAATAGGCATGGCAGTTAGGGATCTTTTTTACTTGTACTTGCAGTAATGGCTACACTGACCTATAATTGTATATGCCATTAAAGTGATGGTAAACAAAGCTTTTCCTGAATAGAAATTTTATATCCTTGTTAAAAAAATAGTATAGCGGTACCATTACTTTATTATAACATCGTTCTTGAAAGGGTTAAAAATGTTTATTATCATTGACCCCACCACTGCCGGCCCACTTTGAAGAACAGTTTTTTCAAGAGGTGACATATTCACTGCTCATCCAATCTTTGTACGAGCTGGCAGTGGTGGGGGTGATGAGAATAAACTATGGAACATTTTTAAACCTTTCAGGAACAATGTAACAATAAAGTAAAGGTTCTGCTATACATTTTTTTCAACAAGGATTTAATATTTCTATTTGAGGAAAGCTTTATTTACCATAACTTTACATTATTATAATTAATAATAATATGGATAGATCTTATTGCCAACTTTGGGGTAGATTACGGGTGGCACGCTAATTGTTGCGCGGGAGCGATAAGGGGTTTATTGCAGATCCGATACATATAGAAAAATATTTCTTTTTGAATAAATGTGACAGTGGTATGTGAAATATTAATATTTCATGTTGGGTTAGCACACTTGGTTAAATCAGATATGCGCAAGCATGGGTGTTAGTTTTTTTCCACTTTTTGGGCTCCATTGAATTCTAAGTGGAAATACAATAAACGTTTGCAATATTCGAATTTTGGCTTTTTGCGCTCTTTAGGCTAGCGCTCGTGTGAAAACTTTTTATTTTCAACTTGTAATAAGCATGCTACCCGATGCATGCAAAAAACCTATGTCTAGAGAATTTAAAGCGCGAGTGAGAGCGATAAATTGTGCTCCACTTGTATTCTAACCCTTTATTGGATATATCACTCTACTATTACTATTTTCAAATGTTTATAACTTTTCAATTTTCCGCACATGTGCGCGTTATAACTCGTATATTACCTTTTTGCCCTGATGCAGCTTTGGTAAAGATTCAGGGCTTCATTACAAGTGGCGCACAAAAATATTAGCACTAAATCAATAGTAACCCAAAGCTATTTAGTGCTTGTGCGAGTCTGGGGTGCACTAGCATCTGCATTATGGATAGTGCAGCTGTGCTAAATCCCTTACATAATAGACTTCCATCAGTGTGTGCAGTAAAATTCATATTGGATATAGGGCAAGTTGAGAAGTTCTTCATGTAGCTCTGTGCTATACTATTTTGAGCACTTCATACATACACACAATCATACATACATATACATATACACAATCATACATACATATACACATACACAATCATACATACATATACATATACACAATCATACATACATATACATATACACAATCATACATACATATACACACACACAATCATACATACATATACACAATCATACATACATATACACACACATACACAATCATACATACATATACACAATCATACATACATATACACATACACACACAATCATACATACATATACATATACACAATCATACATACATATACACATACACACACAATCATACATACATATACACACACACAATCATACATACATATACACAATCATACATACATATACACACACATACACAATCATACATACATATACACAATCATACATACATATACATATACACAATCATACATACATATACACAAACATACACAATCATACATACATATACACAATCATATATACATATGCATATACACAATCATACATACATATACACATACACACACAATCATACATACATATACACACACATACACAATCATACATACATATACACAATCATACATACATATACATATACACAATCATACATACATATACACACACATACACAATCATACATACATATACACAATCATACATACATATGCATATACACAATCATACATACATATACACATACACACACAATCATACATACATATACACACACATACACAATCATACATACATATACACAATCATACATACATATACATATACACAATCATACATACATATACACATACACACACAATCATACATACATATACATATACACATACACAATCATACATACATATACACATACACAATCATACATACATATACATATACACAATCATACATACATATACACACACACAATCATACATACATATACATATACACATACACAATCATACAAACATATACACACACAATCATACATACATATACACACACACAATCATACATACATATACACACACACAATCATACATACACATACATACACACAATCATACATACATATACACACACAATCATACATACATATACACACACACAATCATACATACATATACATATACACATACACAATCATACATACATATACATATACACATACACAATCATACATACATATACATATACACATACACAATCATACATACATATACATATACACATACACAATCATACATACATATACATACACACAATCATACATACATATACACACACACAATCATACATACATATACATACACACAATCATACAAACATATACACACACAATCATACATACATATACACACACACAATCATACATACATATACACACACAATCATACATACATATACACACACACAATCATAAATACATATACACACACACAATCATACATACACATACATACACACAATCATACATACATACACACACACACAATCATACATACATATACACACACACAATCATACATACATATACACACACAATCATACATACATATACATACACACAATCATACATACAAATACACACACACAATCATACATACATATACATACACACAATCATACAAACATATACACACACACAATCATACATACATATACACACACACAATCATACATATATATACATACACACAATCATACATACATATACACACACAATCATACATACATATACATACACACAATCATACATACATATACACACACACAATCATACATACATATACACACACACAATCATACATACATATACACACACAATCATACATACACATACACATACACACACACAATCATACATACATATACACATACACAATCATACAAACATATACACATACACACACACAATCATACATACATATACACATACACAATCATACAAACATATACACATACACAATCATACAAACATATACACATACACAATCATACATACATATACATATACACAATCATACATACATATACACATACACAATCATACATACATATACACACACACAATCATACATACATATACACACACACAATCATACATACATATACATATACACATACACAATCATACATACATATACACACACATAATCATACATACATATACACATACACAATCATACATACATATACACACACACAATCATACAAACATATACATACACAATCATACATACATATACACACACACAATCATACAAACATATACATACACAATCATACATACATATACACACACACAATCATACATACATATACATATACACATACACAATCATACATACATATACATATACACATACACAATCATACATACATATACATACACACAATCATACATACATATACATATACACATACACAATCATACATACATATACACACACACAATCATACAAACATATACACATACACAATCATACATACATATACATATACACATACACAATCATACATACATATACATATACACATACACAATCATACATACATATACATACACACAATCATACATACATATACATAATACACATACACAATCATACATACATATACATATACACATACACAATCATACATACATATACACACACAATCATACATACATATACACATACACAATCATACATACATATACACATACACAATCATACATACATATACATATACACATACACAATCATACATACATATACACACACAATCATACATACATATACATATACACATACACAATCATACATACATATACACACACACAATCATACATACATATACATATACACATACACAATCATACATACATATACATATACACATACACAATCATACATACATATACACATACACAATCATACATACATATACACATACACAATCATACATACATATACACATACACAATCATACATACATATACACACACACAATCATACATACATATACACATACACAATCATACATACATATACATATACACAATCATACATACATATACACATACACACACAATCATACATACATATACACACACACAATCATACATACATATACATATACACAATCATACATACATATACACATACACACACAATCATACATACATATACACACACACAATCATACATACATATACACAATCATACATACATATACACACACATACACAATCATACATACATATACACAATCATACATACATATACATATACACAATCATACATACATATACACACACATACACAATCATACATACATATACACAATCATACATACATATACATATACACAATCATACATACATATACACATACACACACAATCATACATACATATACACACACATACACAATCATACATACATATACACAATCATACATACATATACATATACACAATCATACATACATATACACATACACACACAATCATACATACATATACATATACACATACACAATCATACATACATATACACATACACAATCATACATACATATACATATACACAATCATACATACATATACACACACAATCATACATACATATACATATACACATACACAATCATACAAACATATACACACACAATCATACATACATATACACACACACAATCATACATACATATACACACACAATCATACATACACATACATACACACAATCATACATACATATACACACACACAATCATACATACATATACACACACACAATCATACATACATATACATATACACATACACAATCATACATACATATACATATACACATACACAATCATACATACATATACATATACACATACACAATCATACATACATATTCATATACACATACACAATCATACATACATATACATACACACAATCATACATACATATACACACACAATCATACATACATATACACACACACAATCATACATACATATACACACACACAATCATACATACATATACACACACACAATCATACATACATATACACACACACAATCATACATACACATACATACACACAATCATACATACATATACACACACACAATCATACATACATATACACACACACAATCATACATACATATACACACACACAATCATACATACATATACATACACACAATCATACATACATATACACACACAATCATACATACATATACATACACACAATCATACAAACATATACACATACACACACACAATCATACATACATATACACACACACAATCATACATACATATACATACACACAATCATACATACATATACACACACACAATCATACATACAAATACATACACACAATCATACATACATATACACACACACAATCATACATACATATACACACACAATCATACATACATATACACACACAATCATACATACACATACACATACACACACACAATCATACATACATATACACACACACAATCATACATACATATACACACACAATCATACATACACATACACATACACACACACAATCATACATACATATACACATACACAATCATACAAACATATACACATACACACACACAATCATACATACATATACACATACACAATCATACAAACATATACACATACACAATCATACAAACATATACACATACACAATCATACATACATATACATATACACAATCATACATACATATACACATACACAATCATACATACATATACACACACACAATCATACATACATATACACACACACAATCATACATACATATACACATACACAATCATACATACATATACACACACACAATCATACATACATATACACATACACAATCATACATACATATACACACACACAATCATACAAACATATACATACACAATCATACATACATATACACACACTCAATCATACAAACATATACATACACAATCATACATACATATACACACACACAATCATACATACATATACATATACACATACACAATCATACATACATATACATATACACAAACACAATCATACATACATATACATACACACAATCATACATACATATACATATACACATACACAATCATACATACATATACACACACACAATCATACAAACATATACACATACACAATCATACATACATATACATATACACATACACAATCATACATACATATACATATACACATACACAATCATACATACATATACATACACACAATCATACATACATATACATATACACATACACAATCATACATACATATACATATACACATACACAATCATACATACATATACACACACAATCATACATCCATATACATATACACATACACAATCATACATACATATACACATACACAATCATACATACATATACATATACACATACACAATCATACATACATATACACACACAATCATACATACATATACATATACACAATCATACATACATATACACACACACAATCATACATACATATACATATACACATACACAATCATACGTACATATACACATACACAATCATACATACATATACACATACACAATCATACATACATATACACATACACAATCATACATACATATACACATACACAATCATACATACATATACACACACACAATCATACATACATATATACATACACAATCATACATACATATACACATACACAATCATACATACATATACATATACACATACACAATCATACATACATATACACACACAATCATACATACATATACATATACACATACACAATCATACATACATATACACACACACAATCATACATACATATACATATACACATACACAATCATACATACATATACATATACACATAACCAATCATACATTACATATACAGCATACACAATCATACATACATATACATATACACATACACAATCATACATACATATACACACACACAATCATACATACATATACATATACACATACACAATCATACATACATATACATATACACATACACAATCATACATACATATACACATACACAATCATACAAACATATACACATACACAATCATACATACATATACACATACACAATCATACATACATATACACACACACAATCATACATACACATACACACACACAATCATACAAACAGATTCACATACATACACACACAATCATATACACACACACACACAATCATACATACACACACACACACACACACAATCATACATACATATACATATACACATACACAATCATACATACATATACACACACAATCATACATACATATACATATACACATACACAATCATACATACATATACATATACACATACACAATCATACAAACATATACACACACAATCATACATACATATACATATACACAATCATACAAACATATACACACACAATCATACATACATATACACACACACAATCATACAAACATATACACACACAATCATACATACATATACACACACACAATCATACAAACATATACACATACACTATCATACATACAAATACACATACACAATCATACATACATATACACACACACAATCATACATACATATACATATACACATACACAATCATACATACATATACATATACACATACACAATCATACATACATATACACATACACAATCATACAAACATATACACATACACAATCATACAAACATATACACATACACAATCATACATACATATACACATACACAATCATACATACATATACATATACACAATCATACATACATATACACACATACACAATCATACATACATATACACAATCATACATACATATACACATACACAATCATACAAACATATACACACACAATCATACATACATATACACATACACAATCATACATACATATACACACACACAATCATACATACATATACATACACTCAATCATACAAACATATACACACACACAATCATACATACATATACACACACACAATCATACATACATATACATACACACAATCATACATACATATACACACACACAATCATACATACATATACATACACACAATCATACATACATATACACACACACAATCATACATACATATACACACACAATCATACATACACATACACATACACACACACAATCATACATACATATACACATACACAATCATACAAACATATACGCATACACACACACAATCATACATACATATACACATACACAATCATACAAACATATACACATACACAATCATACAAACATATACACATACACAATCATACATACATATACAATCATACATACATATACACATACACAATCATTACATACATATACAATATACAACAATTATACATACATATACACACACACAATCATACATACATATACACAATACACAATCATACATACATATAGCACACACACAATCATACAAACATATACATACACAATCCATACATACATATACACACACACAATCATACAAACATATTACATACAACATCATACATACATATACACACACACAATCATACATACATATACATATACACATACACAATCATACATACATATACATATACACATACACTATTCAGTACATACATATAACATACACACAATCCATACATACATATACATATACACATACACATTCATACATACATATACACACACACAATCATACAAACATATACACATACACAATCATACATACATATACATATACACATACACAATCATACATACATATACATATACACATACACAATCATACATACATATACATACACACAATCATACATACATATACATATACACATACACAATCATACATACATATACATATACACATACACAATCATACATACATATACACACACAATCATACATACATATACATATACACATACACAATCATACATACATATACACATACACAATCATACATACATATACATATACACATACACAATCATACATACATATACACACACAATCATACATACATATACATATACACATACACAATCATACATACATATACACACACACAATCATACATACATATACATATACACATACACACACATACATATACATATACACATACACAATCATACATACATATACACATACACAATCATACATACATATACACATACACAATCATACATACATATACACATACACAATCATACATACATATACACACACACAATCATACATACATATACACATACACAATCATACATACATATACACATACACAATCATACATACATATACATATACACATACACAATCATACATACATATACACATACACAATCATACATACATATACATATACACATACACAATCATACATACATATACACACACACAATCATACATACATATACATATACACATACACAATCATACATACATATACATATACACATACACAATCATACATACATATACACAATCATACATACATATACATATACACATACACAATCATACATACATATACACACACACAGTCATACATACATATACATATACACATACACAATCATACATACATATACATATACACATACACAATCATACATACATATACACACACAATCATACATACACATACATATACACACACACAATCATACATACATATACATATACACATACACAATCATACATATATATACACATACACAATCATACAAACATATACACATACACAATCATACATACATATACACATACACAATCATACATACATATACACACACACAATCATACATACATATACACACACACAATCATACATTCACATACACACACACAATCATACAAACAGATTCACATACATACACACACAATCATATACACACACACACACACAATCATACATACACACACACACACACACACACACACACAATCATACATACATATACATATACACATACACAATCATACATACATATACACACACACAATCATACATACATATACATATACACATACACAATCATACATACATATACATATACACATACACAATCATACAAACATATACACACACAATCATACATACATATACATATACACAATCATACAAACATATACACACACAATCATACATACATATACACACACACAATCATACAAACATATACACACACAATCATACATACATATACACACACACAATCATACAAACATATACACATACACTATCATACATACATATACACATACACAATCATACATACATATACACACACACAATCATACATACATATACATATACACATACACAATCATACATACATATACACATACACAATCATACATACATATACACATACACAATCATACAAACATATACACATACACAATCATACAAACATATACACACACAATCATACATACATATACACATACACAATCATACATACATATACACATACACAATCATACAAACATATACACATACACAATCATACATACATATACACATACACAATCATACAAACATATACACACACAATCATACATACATATACACATACACAATCATACATACATATACACATACACAATCATACAAACATATACACACACAATCATACATACATATACACATACACAATCATACATACATATACATATACACAATCATACATACATATACATATACACATACACAATCATACATACATATACACACACACAATCATACATACATATACACATACACACTCATACAAACATATACACACACACAATCATACATACATATACACATACACAATCATACATACATATACATATACACAATCATACATACATATACACACACACAATCATACATACATATACACATACACAATCATACATACATATACACACACACAATCATACATACATATACACATACACAATCATACAAACATATACACACACAATCATACATACATATACACATACACAATCATACATACATATACACATACACAATCATACATACATATACACACACACAATCATACATACATATACACATACACAATCATACAAACATATACACACACAATCATACATACATATACACATACACAATCATACAAACATATACACATACACAATCATACAAACATATACACACACAATCATACATACATATACATATACACAATCATACATACATATACACATACACAATCATACATACATATACACATACACAATCATACAAACATATACACATACACAATCATACAAACATATACACATCACAATCATACATACATATACACATACACAATCATACATACATATACACATACCAATCATACATACATATACACATACACAATCAACATACATTAAACATACACAACTACAAACTAACACTTACACAATCATTCATACACTACAACATCAATCATACATATACATATACACATACACAATCATACATACATATACACAAACACAATCATACATACATATACACATACACAATCATACATACATATACACATACACAATCATACATACATATACACATACATACACACATACATACACACACACATACACAATCATACAAACATATACACATACACAATCATACATACATATACACAAACACAATCATACATACAAATACACATACACAAACATCATACATATACACATACACAATCATACATACATATACACATCACAATCATACATACATATACACATGACACAATCATACATACATATACACAGCACACAATCATACATACATATACACATACACAAAATCATACATACATATACACATACACAATCATACATACATATACACATACACAATCATACATACATATACACACACACAATCATACATACATATACACATACACAAACATACATACATATACACACACACAATCATACATACATATACACACACACAATCATACATACATATACACATACACAATCATACAAACATATACACATACACAATCATACAAACTAACATACACATCAACAACAATCAATCTTACATACATAATCACATACACATCATACATACATATACACATACACAAACATACATACATATACACATACACAACATACATACATATACATATACACAGTACACAATCATACATACATATACACACACACAATCATACATACATATACACATACACAATCATACATACATATACATATACACATACACAATCATACATACATATACACATACACAATCATACATACATATACACATACACAATCATACATACATATACATATACACATACACAATCATACATACATATACACATACACAATCATACATACATATACACACACACAATCATACATACATATACACACACACAATCATACATACATATACACATACACAATCATACAAACATATACACATACACAATCATACAAACATATACACATACACAATCATACATACATATACACATACACAATCATACATACATATACACATACACAATCATACATACATATACACACACACACAATCAATCATACATACATATACACATACACAATCATACATACATATACATATACACATACACAATCATACATACATATACACACACACAATCATACATACATATACACATACACAATCATACAAACATATACACATACACAATCATACAAACATATACACATACACAATCATACATACATATACACATACACAATCATACATACATATACACACACACAATCATACATACATATACATATACACATACAAAATCATACATACATATACATATACACATACACAATCATACATACATATACACACACACAATCATACATACATATACACAGACACAATCATACATACATATACACACACACAATCATACATACATATACACATACACATATCATACATACATATACACATACACAATCATACAAACATATACACCATACACAATCATTACATACATATACACTACACAATCATTACATACATATACACACACACACAATCATACATACATATACATATACACATACACAATCATACATACATAAGACATAAACACATACACAATCATACATACATATAGCACACACACAATCATACATACATATACACATACACAATCATACATACATATACACATACACAATCATACATACATATACATATACTCATACACAATCATACAAACATATACACACACAATCATACATACATATTCATATACACAATCATACATACATATACACATACACAATCATACATACATATACACATACACAATCATACATACATATACACATACACAATCATACAAACATATACACATACACAATCATACAAACATATACACACACAATCATACATACATATACACATACACAATCATACATACATATACATATACACAATCATACATACATATACACATACACAATCATACATACATATACACATACACAATCATACAAACATATACACACACAATCATACATACATATACATATACACAATCATACCATACATATACACACACACAATCATACATACATATACACATACACAATCATACAAACATATACACACACAATCATACATACATATACACATACACAATCATACATACATATACACATACACAATCATACAAACATATACACATACACAATCATACATACATACATATACACATACACAATCATACATACATATACACATACACAATCATACAAACATATACACATACACAATCATACATACATATACATACACACAATCATACATACATATACATATACACAATCATACATACATATACACATACACAATCATACATACATATACACACACACAATCATACATACATATACACATACACAATCATACATACATATACACATACACAATCATACAAACATATACACATACACAATCATACATACATATACACATACACAATCATACATACATATACACATACACAATCATACAAACATATACACATACACAATCATACATACATATACACATACACAATCATACATACATATACACACACAATCATACATACATATACATATACACATACACAATCATACATACATATACATATACACATACACAATCATACATACATATACACACACACAATCATACATACATATACACATACACAATCATACAAACATATACACACACACAATCATACATACATATACACATACACAATCATACAAACATATACACATACACAATCATACATACATATACACATACACAATCATACATACATATACATATACACATACACAATCATACATACATATACACACACAATCATACATACATATACACATACACAATCATACAAACATATACACATACACAATCATACAAACATATACACATACACAATCATACATACATATACACATACACAATCATACATACATATACATATACACATACACAATCATACATACATATACATATACACATACACAATCATACATACATATACACACACACAATCATACATACATATACACACACACAATCATACATACATATACACATACACAATCATACAAACATATACACATACACAATCATACAAACATATACACATACACAATCATACATACATATACCCATACACAATCATACATACATATACACATACACAATCATACATACATATACACACACACACAATCAATCATACATACATATACACATACACAATCATACATACATATACATATACACATACACAATCATACATACATATACACACACACAATCATACATACATATACACATACACAATCATACAAACATATACACATACACAATCATACAAACATATACACATACACAATCATACATACATATACATACACACACACAATCATACATACATATACACATACACAATCATACATACATATACATATACACACACAATCATACATACATATACACACACACAATCATACATACATATACACATACACAATCATACATACATATACACACACAATCATACATACATATACATATACACATACACAATCATACATACATATACATATACACATACACAATCATACATACATATACACACACACAATCATACATACATATACATATACACATACACAATCATACATACATATACACACACACAATCATACATACATATACACATACACAATCATACAAACATATACACATACACAATCATACAAACATATACACACACACAATCATACATACATATACATATACACATACACAATCATACATACATATACATATACACATACACAATCATACATACATATACACATACACAATCATACATACATATACACATACACAATCATACAAACATATACACATACACAATCATACAAACATATACATATACACATACACAATCATACATACATATACACACACACAATCATACATACATATACATATACACATACACAATCATACATACATATACACATACACAATCATACATACATATACATATACACAATCATACATACATATACATATACACAATCATACATACATATACATATACACACACACAATCATACATACATATACATATACACATACACAATCATACATACATATACACATACACAATCATACAAACATATACACATACACAATCATACATACATATACACACACACAATCATACATACATATACACACACACAATCATACATACATATACACATACACAATCATACATACATATACACATACACAATCATACATACATATACACATACACAATCATACATACATATACACACACACAATCATACATACATATACATATACACATACACAATCATACATACATATACATATACACATACACAATCATACATACATATACACACACACAATCATACATACATATACACATACACAATCATACATACATATACACATACACAATCATACATACATATACATATACACATACACAATCATACATACATATACACACACAATCATACATACATATACATATACACAATCATACATACATATACACACACAATCATACATACATATACATATACACAATCATACATACATATACACATACACAATCATACAAACATATACACATACACAATCATACATACATATACACACACACAATCATACATACATATACATATACACATACACAATCATACATACATATACACACACACAATCATACATACATATACATATACACATACACAATCATACATACATATACATATACACATACACAATCATACATACATATACATATACACATACACAATCATACATACATATACACACACACAATCATACATACATATACATATACACACACAATCATACATACATATACACATACATACATATACATATACACACACAATCATACATACATATACATATACACACACACAATTATACATACATATACATATACACATACACAATCATACATACATATACACATACACAATCATACAAACATATACATATACACACACAATCATACATACATATACACACACAATCATACATACATATACATATACACATACACAATCATACATACATATACATATACACACACACAATCATACATACATATACATATACACACACACAATCATACATACATATACATATACACACACACAATCATACATACATATACATATACACATACACAATCATACATACATATACATATACACACACACAATCATACATACATATACATATACACATACACAATCATACATACATATACACATACACAATCATACAAACATATACACATACACAATCATACATACATATACACATACACAATCATACATACATATACACACACAATCATACATACATATACATATACACATACACAATCATACATACATATACATATACACATACACAATCATACATACATATACACACACACAATCATACATACATATACACATACACAATCATACAAACATATACACACACACAATCATACATACATATACACATACACAATCATACAAACATATACACATACACAATCATACATACATATACACATACACAATCATACATACATATACATATACACATACACAATCATACAAACATATACACACACAATCATACAAACATATACACATACACAATCATACATACATATACACATACACAATCATACATACATATACACATACACAATCATACATACATATACATATACACATACACAATCATACATACATATACATATACACATACACAATCATACATACATATACACACACACAATCATACATACATATACACACACACAATCATACATACATATACACATACACAATCATACAAACATATACACATACACAATCATACAAACATATACACATACACAATCATACATACATATACCCATACACAATCATACATACATATACACATACACAATCATACATACATATACACACACACACAATCAATCATACATACATATACACATACACAATCATACATACATATACATATACACATACACAATCATACATACATATACACACACACAATCATACATACATATACACATACACAATCATACAAACATATACACATACACAATCATACAAACATATACACATACACAATCATACATACATATACATATACACACACAATCATACATACATATACACATACACAATCATACATACATATACACACACACAATCATACATACATATACACATACACAATCATACATACATATACACACACACAATCATACATACATATACATATACACATACACAATCATACATACATATACATATACACATACACAATCATACATACATATACACACACACACAATCATACATACATATACATATACACATACACAATCATACATACATATACACACACACAATCATACATACATATACACATACACAATCATACAAACATATACACATACACAATCATACAAACATATACACACACACAATCATACATACATATACATATACACATACACAATCATACATACATATACATATACACATACACAATCATACATACATATACACATACACAATCATACATACATATACACATACACAATCATACAAACATATACACATACACAATCATACAAACATATACATATACACATACACAATCATACATACATATACACACACACAATCATACATACATATACATATACACATACACAATCATACATACATATACACATACACAATCATACATACATATACATATACACAATCATACATACATATACATATACACAATCATACATACATATACATATACACACACACAATCATACATACATATACATATACACATACACAATCATACATACATATACACACACACAATCATACATACATATACACATACACAATCATACAAACATATACACATACACAATCATACATACATATACACACACACAATCATACATACATATACACACACACAATCATACATACATATACACATACACAATCATACATACATATACACATACACAATCATACATACATATACACATACACAATCATACATACATATACACACACACAATCATACATACATATACATATACACATACACAATCATACATATACATATACATATACACATACACAATCATACATACATATACACACACAATCATACATACATATACACATACACAATCATACATACATATACACATACACAATCATACATACATATACATATACACATACACAATCATACATACATATACATATACACATACACAATCATACATACATATACACACACACAATCATACATACATATACATATACACACACAATCATACATACATATACACATACATACATATACATATACACACACAATCATACATACATATACATATACACACACACAATCATACATATACATATACACATACACAATCATACATACATATACACATACACAATCATACAAACATATACATATACACACACAATCATACATACATATACACACACAATCATACATACATATACATATACACATACACAATCATACATACATATACATATACACACACACATATATATATACATATACACACACACAATCATACATACATATACATATACACACACACAATCATACATACATATACATATACACATACACAATCATACATACATATACATATACACACACACAATCATACATACATATACATATACACATACACAATCATACATACATATACACATACACAATCATACAAACATATACACATACACAATCATACATACATATACACATACAATCATACATACATATACATATACACATACACAATCATACATACATATACATATACACATACACAATCATACATACATATACACACACACAATCATACATACATATACACATACACAATCATACATACATATACATATACACACACACAATCATACATACATATACACATACACAATCATACAAACAAATACACATACACAATCATACATACAGATACACATACACAATCATACATACATATACATATACACATACACAATCATACAAACATATACACACACAATCATACCAAACATATTACACATTACACAATCATACATACATTACACATACACAATCATACATACATATACACATACACAATCATACATACATATACATATTACACATACACAATCATACATACATATACATATACACATACACAATCACTACATACATATCAACACACACAATCATACATACATATACACACACCACAATCATACATACATATGACACATACACAATCATTACAAACATATAAACATACACAATCATACAAACATATACACATACACAATCATACATACATATACCCATACACCAATTCATACATTACATATACACATACACAATCTAGACATACATATACCACACACACAAATCAATCATTACATACATATACACATTACAGCAATCATACATCACATATACATTATACACATACACAATCAGACATACAATATACACACACACAATCATACACTACATATACACATACACAATCATACAAACATATACACATACACAATCATACAAACATATACACATACACAATCATACATACATATACATATACACACACAATCATACATACATATACACATACACAATCATACATACATATACATATACACACACAATCATACATACATATACACACACACAATCATACATACATATACACATACACAATCATACATACATATACACACACACAATCATACATACATATACATATACACATACACAATCATACATACATATACATATACACATACACAATCATACATACATATACACACACACACAATCATACATACATATACATATACACATACACAATCATACATACATATACACACACACAATCATACATACATATACACATACACAATCATACAAACATATACACATACACAATCATACAAACATATACACACACACAATCATACATACATATACATATACACATACACAATCATACATACATATACATTACACTACACTACACAATCCCACTCACCATACATATACACAACACAATCATACATACATATACACACTACACAATCATACAAACATATACACATACACAATCATACAAATACATATACACATACACAATCATACATACATATACACACATCACAATCTATACATACATATACATATACACATACACAATCATACATACATATACACTACACAATCATACAAACATATACAATACACAATCATACATACATATACTCTACACAATTCATACATACATATACATCATAACACAATCATACATACACTATACATATACACACACACATATACATACATATACATATACACATACACACACACAATCATACATACATATACACACTACACAATCATAACAATACATATACACACACTACACAATCATAAATACATATACACAGACACAATCATACTATACATATACACAACACAATCATACATACTTATACACATACACAATCATACATACATATACACATACACAATCATACATACATATACACATACACAATCATACATACATATACACACACACAATCATACATACATATACATATACACATACACAATCATACATACATATACATATACACATACACAATCATACATACATATACACACACACAATCATACATACATATACACATACACAATCATACATACATATACACATACACAATCATACATACATATACATATACACATACACAATCATACATACATATACACACACACAATCATACATACATATACATATACACAATCATACATACATATACACACACAATCATACATACATATACATATACACAATCATACATACATATACACATACACAATCATACAAACATATACACATACACAATCATACATACATATACACACACACAATCATACATACATATACATATACACATACACAATCATACATACATATACACACACACAATCATACATACATATACATATACACATACACAATCATACATACATATACATATACACATACACAATCATACATACATATACATATACACATACACAATCATACATACATATACACACACACAATCATACATACATATACATATACACACACAATCATACATACATATACACATACATACATATACATATACACACACAATCATACATACATATACATATACACACACAATTATACATACATATACATATACACATACACAATCATACATACATATACACATACACAATCATACAAACATATACATATACACACACAATCATACATACATATACATATACACATACACAATCATACATACATATACATATACACATACACAATCATACATACATATACACACACACAATCATACATACATATACATATACACACACACACAATCATACATACATATACATATACACACACACAATCATACATACATATACATAAACACATACACAATCATACATACATATACATATACACACACACAATCATACATACATATACATATACACATACACAATCATACATACATATACATATACACACACACAATCATACATACATATACATATACACATACACAATCATACATACATATACACACACACAATCATACATACATATACACATACACAATCATACATACATATACACACACACAATCATACATACATATACATATACACACACACAATCATACATACATATACATATACACACACAATCATACATACATATACACATACACAATCATACATACATATACACACACACAATCATACATACATATACACACACACAATCATACATACATATACACATACACAATCATACAAACATATACATATACACACACAATCATACATACATATACACACACACAATCATACACACACACACACACACACACACAATCATACATACATATACATATACACATACACAATCATACATACATATACATATACACATACACAATCATACATACATATACATATACACACACACAATCATACATACATATACATATACACATACACAATCATACAAACATATACACATACACAATCATACAAACATATACACATACACAATCATACATACATATACACACACATAATCATACATACATATACATATACACATACACAATCATACATACATATACATATACACATACACAATCATACATACATATACACACACACAATCATACATACATATACATATACACATACACAATCATACATACATATACATATACACATACACAATCATACATACATATACACACACACAATCATACATACACATACACAATCATATATACACATACACACACACAAACATACACACAGATTCACATACATACACACACAATCATATACACACACACACAATCATATATACACACACACACACACTCAATCATATATATTCACATACACACAATCATATATACACACACACACAATCATATATGCACACACACAATCATATATATTCACATACACACAATCATATATACACACACACACAATCATATATACACACACACACACACAATCATATATACACACACACACACACACACAATCATATATACCCATATACACACAATCATATACACACACACACACACACACACACACACAATCATATATACACACACACACACAATCATATATATTCACATACACACAATCATATATACACACACACAATCATATATACACACACACAATCATATATACACATATACACACAATCATATATATACACACACACACAATCATATATACACACACACACACACAATCATATATACCCATATACACACAATCATATACACACAGACACACACACACAATCATATATACACACACACACACACAATCATATATATTCACATACACACAATCATATATACACACACACACAATCATATATACACACACACACAATCATATATACACACACACACACACAATCATATATACACACACACACACACAATCATATATACACATATA
The DNA here is from genome assembly GCF_027579735.1 of Bombina bombina. NCBI lineage: Eukaryota > Metazoa > Chordata > Amphibia > Anura > Bombinatoridae > Bombina > Bombina bombina. Next base: position 1,532,854,297 of record NC_069499.1, read on the forward strand.
CACACAATCATATATACACACACACACACAATCATATATACACACACACACACAATCATATATACACATATACACACAATCATATATACACACACACACACAATCATATATACACACACACACACACAATCATATATACACATACACACACAATCATACATACACATACACACAATCATATACTGTATACACATACACACACAATCATATATACACATACACACACAATAATACATACACATACACACACAATCATATGCTGTATACACATACACACACAATCATGTATACACATACACACACAATCATATATAAACATATACACATACACATACACACACAATCATATATACACATATACACACACACAAACATACACACACAATCATATATACACATACACACAATCATATATACACACTCACACATATACACACACATATACACACATAAACATACACACAGATACACATACATACACACACACTCACATATATACAAACACACACAAATAAACAGACATACACACATGCACACACACATACAAATACAGACATACACACATACAAAAACACATTTTAGCCCTCCGTAGTCCAGCGCCTAATCATAGATCACATCACTTTCATTATCATCCTTGCCCTGACATACTATGCACAAGCTGTAAAAACTTACTAAATCCAGTCACAAACTGCAAAAACTCCAGACACAAACTGCAAAAATTCCAGTCACAAGCTGCTAAATCTAGTCACAAGCTGCTAAAAACCGGTTATTTGCAGCTATACCCCGTCACAGACAGCTAAACAATAGTAAAGTGCTGCACTTGCTATTGTGATGTCATAATAACTAAGGGTATATAATGAGCTGCAAGAAACTGCTAAAACCATTCGGTGTGGTTTGTAGCGGCTGTGCTGAAGTAAGCTAGACGGGCTCAACCCGGGATGAAATGAATGGTGACCCAAAAAACGAATTGGTAAAGTGGCGGTTGTGGTTGGTGGGTGGGCGGGCGGGCTCAACCCGGGATGTGATGAATGGGGACCCAAAAAACAAATTGGTAAAGTGGCAGTTGTGGTCGGTGGGTGGGCAGGCAGGCTCAACCCAGGATGTGATGAATGGTGACCCAAAAAACGAATTGGTAAAGTGGCGGTTGTGGTTGGTGGGTGGGCGGGCTCAACCCCGGATGTGATGAATGGTGACCCAAAAAATGAATTGGTAAAGTGGCGGTTGTGGTTGGTGGGTGGGCGGTCTCAACCCAGCATGTGATGAATGGTGACCCAAAAAACTAATTGGTAAAGTGGCGGTTGTGGTTGGTGGGTGGGCTCAACCCAGGATGTGATGAATGGTGACCCAAAAAACGAATTGGTAAAGTGGCGGTTGTGGTGGGTGGGCGGGCGGGCTCAACCTGGGATGCAATGAATGGTGACCCAAAAACGAATTGGTAAAGTGGCGGTTGTGGTTGGTGGGTGGGTGGGCTCAACCCAGGATGTGATGAATGGGGACCCAAAAAACGAATTGGTAAAGTGGCGGTTGTGGTTGGTGGGTGGGCAGGCTCAACCCAGGATGTGATGAATGGTGACCCAAAAAACGAATTGGTAAAGTGGCGGTTGTGGTTGGTGGGTGGGCGGGCTCAATTCAGGATGTGATGAATGGTGACCCAAAAAACGAATTGGTAAAGTGGCGGTTGTGGTTGGTGGGTGGGCGGGCTCAATCCAGGATGTGATGAATGTTGACCCAAAAAACAAATTGGTAAAGTGGCGGTTGTGGTTGGTGGGTGGGTGGGCTCAACCCGGGATGTGATGAATGGTGACCCGAAAAACGAATTGGGAAAGTGGCGGTTGTGGTTGGTGGGTGGGTGGTTTTCCCGAAAACCGAATTAGTAAAGTGGCGGCTGTGGTTGGTGGGCGGGTTCAATCCGGGATGCGAAGAGACAGTGGCGGTAGTGGAACGAGCAGGCGGGTTCAATATAGGGTACAATGCAAATTCCTTTTCTCTTGGTTCAGGTTTTCAACCGATCGCTCTTTATGGGGGGTCAAGAAGGAATTTTTTTTCCTTTGGTGCTATGCCCAGGGTTTTTTGCCTTCTTTGAACCAAGAGACTTTTTTTTTTTTTTTTGCTTTTTTGTTTTTTTACATGGCTGGGGGCTTTAATATAATTTTGACATTGTGTTAAATTTGCATTAAATAAAATAAATAAATAAAAAATAAAAAATAAAATGATTTGTTAATTAATAAGAATTGTGTTGCATTCCTTTATTTTAAATTAGTGATGAAAATGATTACATTATATTTTTATATTTTGAATAAATGACAGTGACATACTTATCTGCTAAGTCTGTAATAGTACAAAAGTGCACTAATGACAATGACATGTTTCTAGGGTAAGTGTACTAAAGATAACGCTATATTTATAGGCATAGTCCTTACTAAAGACAAAGCTTGTTATTACATTTCTATTGTGTTGCTATAGATTATCATATCTATAAACATTTAACAAAAACAACTAAATAATGTGTTAATTGCAAAAGCTTTTCAATAAGGCATCTTTAACAATATCAAGGGTTTTGCATAATTTCTGCATAATGAGGTTGATTTAGCAAATTTAGTAGATTCTCTTTAAAATAAAAAGAACAGTATATATATAAATATATAAATATATATATATATATATATATATATATATATATATCTCGTCTGGGGTTGTTGTTTCACACATGTCCTTAGAGAGATACAACTACACCTCACTGACGAGGCCCCATAGGAGGCCGAAACGATCGTCTAGGGTTGTTGTTTCTCTTGTTCAGAGAAGAATTGCCTGGTATTTCGGTGCTGGACTGTCTTTGGGCAGGGTTAGACTGATATGCTACAGGATATTTTTTCTCTGTGAAGGGGCATAGTGTGCTAAAGGAACCCTGAGTTAAAATGCAGGGTTCTATCTCAGGAGTGCTGTTTTCTCTGTTCTGATTCTAATTTATATATATATTTTTTTTAGCAAAGCAGCATATACAGGGATATAACAGTTAGTAGTGACTGTACAGCTTGTTGATAGCAGCATATACAGGGATACAACTGTTACTAATGACCTTAGAGCAGCTTGATGAAAGCAGCATATACAGGGAAATTACAATTAGTACTGATAGTACAGCAGCTTGTTGATAACAGCATATAGAGGGAAATTACAGTTGGTACTGACAGTAGAGCAGCTTGTTGATAACAGCATATACAGGGAAATTTCAGTTGGTACTGGCAGTACAGCAGCTTGTTGATAACAGCATATACAGGGAAATTTCAGTTGGTACTGACAGTACAGCAGCTTGTTGATAGCAGCATATAAAGGAATATAACAGTTAGTACTGACAGTACAGTAGTATGTTAATCAGGGCAGCAACTAGAAATATCCAGTCACAGACAGCTAAACAATAGTAAAGTGCTACACTTGCTATTGTGAAGTCATAATACAGTGGGGAAAAAAAGTATTTAGTCAGCCACCAATTGTGCAATTTCTCCCACTTAAGAAGATGAGAGAGGCATGTAATTTTCATCATAGGTATAACTCAACTATGAGAGACAAAATGTGGAAACAAATCCAGACAATCACAATGTCTGATTGGAAAGAATTTATTTGCAAATTATGGTTGAAAATAAGTATTTGGTCACCTACAAACAAGCAAGATTTCTGGCTCTCACATACCTGTATCTTCTTCTTTAAGAGGCTCCTCTGTCCTCCACTCATTACCTGTATTAATGGCACCTGTTTGAACTTGTTATCAGTATAAAAGACACCTGTCCACAACCTCAAACAGTCACACTCCAAACTCCACTATGGTGAAGACCAAAGAGCTGTCAAAGGACACCAGAGACAAAATTGTAGACCTGCACCAGGCTGGGAAGACTGAATCTGCAATAAACAAGCAGCTTTGTGTGAAGAAATCAACTGTGGGAGCAATAATTAGAAAATGGAAGACATACAAGACCACTGATAATCTCCCTCGATCTGGGGCTCCATGCAAGATCTCACCCCGTGGGGTCAAAATGATCACAAGAACGGTGAGCAAACATCCCAGAACCACATGGGGGACCTAGTGAATGACCTGCAGAGAGCTGGACCAACGTAACAAAAGCTACCATCAGTAACACACTACGCTGCCAGGGACTCAGATCCTGCAGTGCCAGATGTGTCCCCCTGCTTAAGCCAGTACATGTCCGGGCCCGTCTGAAGTATGCTAGAGAGCATTTGGACGATCCAGAAGTGGATTGGGAGAATGTCATATGGTCAGATTAAACCAAAGTAGAACTGTTTGGTAGAAACACAACTTGTCGTGTTTGGAGGAGAGAGAACACCATACATACTGTGAAGAATGGGGGTGGCAACATCATGCGTTGGGGCTGTTTCTCTGTGAAGGGAACAGGACGACTGATCTGTGTACATGAAAGAATGAATGGGGCCATGTATCGTGAGATTTTGAGTGCAAACCTCCTTCCATCAGCAAGGACATTGAAGATGAAATGTGGCTGGGTCTTTCAGCATGACAATGATCCCAAACACACTGCCTGGGCAACGAAGGAGTGGCTTCGTAAGAAGCATTTCAAGGTCCTGGAGTGGCCTAGCCAGTCTCCAGATCTCAACCCCATAGAAAACCTTTGGAGGGAGTTGAAAGTCTGTGTTGCCCAGCGACAGCCCCAAAACATCACTGCTCTAGAGGAGATCTGCATGCAGGAATGGGCCAAAATACCAGCAACAGTGTGTGACAACCTTGTGAAGACTTACAGAAAACGTTTGACCTCTGTCATTGCCAACAAAGGATATATAACAAAGTATTGAGATGAACTTTTGATATTGACTAAATACTTATTTTCCACCATAATTTGCAAATAAATTCTTTCCACATCAGACAATGTGATTGTCTGGATTTGTTTCCACATTTTGTCTCTCATAGTTGAGGTATACCTATGATGAAAATTACAGGCCTCTCTCATCTTCTTAAGTGGGAGAACTTGCACAATTGGTGGCTGACTAAATACTTTTCCCCCCACTGTAACTAAGGGTATAGAATGAGCTGCAAGAAACTGCTAAAACCATTCTGTGTGGTTTGTAACAACGGTGCTGAAATAAGCTAATGATGGTAAAGCGGCGGTGGTGGTTGGTGGATGGGTTCAATCCAGGTTGCGACAAATTATGACCCAAAAACAAATTGGTAAAGTGGCGGTTGTGGTGGTGGGCGGGCGGGTTCAACCCGGGATGTTATGACTGGTGACCCAAAAAACGAATTGGTAAAGTGGCGGTTGTGGTTTCAATCCGGGATGCGAGGAGACAGTGACGGTAGTGGAACGAGCAGGCAGGTTCAATACAGGGTACAATACAAATTCCTTTTCTCTTGGATCGCTCTTTATGGGGGTCAAGGAGAATTTTTTTCTCTTTGGTGCAAATTGCCAGCTATGCCCAGGGTTTTTTGCCTTCTTTGATCCAAGACTTTTTTTTTTACTTGGCTGGGGGCATTAATATAATTTTTGTGGAGGGGAAATTAGTCGGCTGGCAAATGATGGACCAAAGCTAAAGCATTTAGGGGACATGATAAATAGGCATTGCTGGTGGCATTGTTTTACATTGTGTTAAATTTGCATTATATTAAATAAAATGTTTTGTTAATTAATAAGAATTGTGTTGCATTCCTTTATTTTAATTTAACAATGAAAGTGATAATATTTTTATATTTTGAATAAATGACAGTGAGATATTTATCTGCTAAGTCTGTAATAGTACAAAAGTGCATTAATGACAATGACATGTTTCTAGGGTGAGTGTACTAAAGATAATGCTATATTTATAGGCATAGTCCTTACTAAAGACAATGCTTGTAATTACATTTCTATTGTGTTGCTATAGATTATTATATATATATATATAAACATTTAACAAAAACAGCTAAATAACATTGTATTCATTGCAAATGCTTTTCAATAGGGGATCTTTAACAATATCAAGGGTTTGGACTTTTCTTTTTTAATGAGGTTGATTTAGCAAATTCAGTAGATTCTCTTTAAAATGAAAAAAACTATATATATATATATATATATATATAAAATTTTTTTTATATATATATATATATATATATATATATATATATATATCCTATATAATAAATGGCCAAGTTATGTTTGTCAGATGCAGTCATGCGCAGTAGAGACCTGCACGTGACAAACATACCTGGCCGTTTGGATCCTGACACTCAGCACTCAGCACAGAGCAAGGCTGAAGCAGAGTGTCAGGGAGCTATAGAGGGGGGGAGAGAGAGCCAAAGAGGGGGGGAGAGAGAGCCAAAGGGGGGGGGGGAGCCAAAGGGGGGGGGAGCCAAAGGGGGGGGGGAGAGCCAAAGAGGGGGGAGAGCCAAAGAGGAGAGATAGCCAAAGAGGAGAGAGAGAAAAAGAGGGGAGAGAGCCCAAAGAGGGGGGAGAGAGAGCCAAAGAGGGGGGAGAGAGAGCCAAAGAGGGGGGGGGGGAGAGAGCCAAAGAGGGGGGGAGAGAGCTATAGAGGGGGGAGAGAGAGCCAAAGAGGGGGGGAGCGAGCCAAAGAGGGGGGGAGAGAGCCAAAGAGGGGGAGAGAGCCAAAGGGGTGGGGGAAGAGAGCCAAAGGGGTGGGGGGAGAGAGAGCCAAAGGGGGGGGGGGGAGAGCCAAAGAGGGGGGGAGAGAGAGAGCCAAAGAGGAAAGAGATCCAAAGAGGAGAGAGAGCCAAAGAGGAGAGAGAGCAAAAGAGGGGAGAGAGCCAAAGAGGGGTGAGAGAGAGCCAAAGAGGGTGGAGAGAGAGCTAAAGAGGGGTGGGAGAGAGCCAAAGAGGGGGGGGGGAGAGCCAAAGAGGGGGGGGAGAGCCAAAGAGGGGGGGGGTGGGAGAAAGCCAAAGTGGGGGAGAGAGACAAAGGGGGGGGAGAGAGCCAATTGGGGGGGAGAGCCAAAGAGGGGGGGGGAGAGCCAAGAGAGCCAAAGGGAGGGGGGAAAGAGCCAAAGAGGGGGGAGAGAGAGAGCCAAAGAGGAAAGAGAGCCAAAGAGGAGAGAGAGCAAAAGAGGGGGAGAGAGCCAAAGAGGGGGGAAAGAGAGCCAAAGAGGGGGGGAGAGAGCCAAAGAGAGGCGGAGAGAGCCAAAGAGGGGGGGGGGGGAGAGCCAAAGAAGGGGGAGAGAACAAAAGAGGGGGGAGAGAGAGCAAAAGAAAGGGGGGAGAGAGCCAAAGAGGGGAGAGAGAGAGCAAAAGAGGGGAGAGAGAGAGCAAAAGAGAGGAGAGAGAGTGCAAAGGAGAGGGGGGAGAGAAAGCAAAAGAGAGGGGGAGAGAAAGCAAAAGAGAGGGGGGGAGAAAGCAAAAGAGAGGGGGGAATAGAGAGCAAAAGAGAGGGGGGAATAGAGAGCAAGGGGTGGGACCACTGTACTGCAAAAAATGGCCTGTGTACACGTGCTTTAGTACTAATATATATATATTTTAACAAAGCAGCATTAACAGGGATGTACGAGTTAGTAGTAACTGTACAGCTTGTTGATAGCAGCATATACTGGGATATAACAGTTAGTACTAACAGTACAGCAGCTTGTTGATAGCAGCATATACTGGGATATAACAGTTAGTACTTACAGTACAGTAGCGTGTTAATCAGGGCCGCCTAGAAATTGACTAAACCATTGATTGGGCAATTTTTGGACAAGTAAGTAAATAAACTGTGTTGGCACACGTACAAAGATATACACATGGAAACACACACATAGACACTAAAACAGACCCACACTAACACATACAGATACCCAGAGATACTAACACACACTCAGATCCACACTAACACAGACAAACAATAACACACACAGACAGTAACAGACACTAACACAGACAAACACACACACACATAACATACATACACACACAGATACACATACACATACATACACACATACTCACAGACACACACATATACTTACAGACACACACAACATACATACACACACACACATAACATACATACACACAAAGACACACACACATACATACACACACACACAAACAAATACACACACACACAGACACAAATGCACAGACATACACAGACACACACAAAATCACACACACACATTCACGCAATCACACACACACACAAACACACAGACACACACACACCTTATCAAAATTAAAAACTTAGGGACCGAGCGATGCAGCTGTTTACGCGCAAGCCTTCAGGCTCGCCAGAAACAGGAGTTAAGAAGCTGCGGTCTTAAGACCGCTGCGGTCTTAGGACCACTGCTTCTTAACTCGTCCGCCTGCACTGAGGCTGCTGACATCAATTCGCCCGATCGTATACGATCAGGTTGATTGACACCCCCTGCTAGTAGCTGATTGGCTGCCAATCTGCATGAAGTGGCATTGCACAAGCAGTTCACTAGAACTGCTTGTGCAAGGATAAATGCCGACAGCGTATGCTGTCGGCATTTATCAATGTGCGGCAGACATCATCGCTGCAGCGGATCATGTCCGTCCGCACCAAGATAAATCTATCTCTTACACTGTTTGTTTTATCGCTCTATTTTATACATGAAAATTTTTAGTCATCCCCACGACTTTTTAAAGATTTTGATTAACAAAACAAACAACTGAAAATTATAAGAAAAAAATCATATACATGTTTATCAACTTGATTACAATCACACTTTAACCTGATCTTAGAATTCTAAACACCACCAACTCTAACTACCAGACCCACAGTCTGCCCTCTTTAATATTCAAACCCTGAAACTCACAGGAAATATTTATGGACTTTTCCCATACACAAGTCTTTCCTCATCTAATTTCCATTCTGTGACAGACTTCAGTGCTGGAAATGTGTAGACACAGTAAACACAATATACTGTATTGTAACACCGTTGTCTCTTTCTATTTCCACCTAAAGATTTAATAGATTTAGACAAAAAAAAAAAAAAAAATCCTTTGGTTTTCACAGAAAAAAATATAAATTGCTTCAGTGGGAAACTTAAGAAAAAGTGTCAAAGCTTGTAAATAAGATGGGTAAATAGTATTCAAGAAAAAAAGTAAAAGAAAAAAAGTTTGTGTTTCTCTATGAACCAGTTTAGAGGTTTTCTTTAAAGGTTATTTGTTGAAGCAAGTCTAATCCAACATTTAAAGGGGCATGGAATTTAGAATGAAACCTTATTGATTTAGATATAGCGTAAAACTAAAAAAAAAATACTTCTGCTGTTAATACCACTGAGGCTCAAAATTGTTACCACTGCTAAACAACACTAAATAATTATCAGGTAGATTACAAGTTGTGCGTTCGTGTTTTAACGCTGAAAAAATGGTAATTTCAGCGTTAAAACAGCAACGCAGCCATTACAAGTCTTGAAGGTATAGCTGTACCACAATTCTTTTAGCCTATAACGCAACATCAGTCCAGCACTCAAAAAAATGAAGTTTTTTCATGGGATTTCCATAGCGCTCCCATTACGAGTTTTGCGGTGAGGCTAAAAAGCTTGAGTTACAGCCTATACTGACACGATCCGTACTGCCATCTGAGACCAGTAGTTATGAGTTTTACACAACAAAACTGTTACATAAAACTCATAACTAAAGTGTTACAAAGTACACTAACACCCATAAACTACCTATTAACCCCTAAACCGAGGCCCTCCCGCATCGCAAACACTATTTGAAAGTTATTAACCCGTAATCTGCCGCTCCCAACATCGCCGCCACTAATAACATTTATTAACCCCTATTCCGCCGCTCCCTGATATTGTTGCCACTATACTAAAGTTATTACCTCTATTCCCCACACCCCAACATCGCCCACACTGTAATAAAGATATTAACCCCTATTCCGCTGATCCATGACATCGCCACCACTAAATAAAGTTATTAACCCCTAAACCTCTGCCCTCCCACATCACTACAACTAAATAAACCTATTAACCCTTAAACCACAAGCCTCCCACATCACAACAACCTAAATTAAACTATTAAACACTAATCCCAAACCAGAACCCTAAACCTAACACCCCATAACTTTAACATAATTAAAATAGAGCTAAATTAAAGTTACAATTATTAACTAAATAATACCTATTTAAAACTAAATACATAGTTACCTGTGAAATAAAACCTAATCTAGCTACAATATAACTAATAGTTTATATTGTAGCTAGCTTAGGTTTTATTTTTATAACTAAATAAATACAAACTTACCTGTGAAATAAATCTAAACTGCCTTACACTAAACCTAAAATTTCAAAAATAAAAAACATTAAAAAATTACAACAACAAAAAAACTACCATTACAAATAATTCCAAACAAAATTATCTAAAATAATAAAAATTATTCCTATTCTAATACCCTGTTTTTTTTAAAAAACACCCTAAAATAAAAAAACCTAATCTATAATAAACTACCAATAGCCCTTAAAACTGCCTTTTGTAGGGCAGTGCCCTAAAGAAATCAGGGGCCCGATCCGATATGCAGTGTCGCCCGCAAAAGCCGGCGACACCAACATTTGCGCAGGTTTGGTATCTTATATATCCTGGTTTCTCAACAGCCGGGCCATGGCCCAGTACCGGGCCGTGATAGCCCTGCTGGTGGGCCCCGACCTGTCATGCCCCCACTGCACACTCTTACCCCACTGCACACCAGGGGCAGACTGAGACGAATCAAGGCCCCAGGAACACTGTCTCACACTGACCAAAATGTATTAAATTTTATGCAAATGAACATGGTAGCCTGCCTGCCCTGCCCCCAACAAGCCCCTCAACCTCCAGAGCCAGGACCCACAACATTAAGGTCCAGAGAAAGGGCACCCAACCTCCAGGGCCAGACCCCACACTCCATGGCCCTCGCAGCGACAGACCCCCGCCAGGGCCCCTACTAAACCTGCACTTTTTTTGCTTAGTTACTGATAGGGCAACTGAAAACTCCAGCTTAAGGAATGCACCAGGATCCGTAGAGATGCCATTTGTGGGCCCCCCTACTTGCTGGTACCTCGGCCCAGGTCCTATTTGCCTGGCTGATCACCCCGCCCCTGCTGCTCACTTTATATATGTGTATGTATATATATATATGTGTATATATATATATATATATATATATATATATATAAAACTACCGGGCCCTGGACATGTATAGCTGAAAATGACGGGGCCTTGACGTCACTTTGGTTGAGAACCACTGGTATATACGGCGTAACCTAGAAGTTACGCTCATATATTTCTGCCTTCGGCCATAGTTTTTTGGCCCATAATCAGGTATACCAAACCCGCGTAGTTTGGTATCGAATATACACCGTAAGGACTTACGTGGCGAAAATGGCGAAATCTTACTCCATTTTCACCTCCCCACAAATTGCAGGCGTAGTAAGCCTTACGCTGAGTATTGGGACCCCATAACTACCTAAACTGGCTGCAAAATAAAACCTAACACCTAACGCATGCGCAATGTCTATCTACCTGTCAACCGCAATCCCCCGCCACAATCCCTAATAAAGTGCTTAACCCCTAAACCGCCGCTCCCGGACCCCGCCGCCACCTACATTGAAATGTCTAACCCCCTAATGTGATCCCCCTACACCGCCAAATCCTACATTAAAATTATTAACCCCTAATGTAATCCCCCTACACCGCCGCCACCTATTTTAACTATATTAACCCCTAATGTGAGCCCCCTACCCCACCGCCACCTACATTATATGTACTACCCCCTAAGCTGACCCCCTTACACCGCCGCCACCTGTATTAAAATTATTAACCCCTAATCTAATCCCCCTACACCGCCGCCACCTATATTAAATGTATTAACCCCTAATCTAATCCCCCCTACATCGCCGCCACTTATAATAAATGTATTACCCCCTAAAATACTAAAGTGTCCCTACACTGCATTGCCCCAAAGTAATAAGCTTTATTACCAGCCCTTTACCAGGGCCTTTTGCGGGGCATTGCCCCAAAATAATCAGCTCTTTTACCTGTAATCTGACCCCCCTACACCGCCGCCACCTATATTAAATCTATTAACCCCTAATCTAATCACCCTACACCGCCGCCACATATATTAAATATATTAACCCCTAATCTAATCCCCCTACACCGCCGCCACCTATATTAAATATATTAACCCCTAATCTGACCCCCCTACACTGCCGCCACCTAAATTAACTATATTAACCCTAATTATATTAGGGTTAATATAGTTAATATAGTTATTATATTATCTATATTAACTATATTAACCCTAATTATATTAGGGTTAATATAGTTAATATAGTTATTATATTATATATATTAACTATATTAACCCTATCTAACTCTAACAACCAATAACTTAATTATTATTGAAATAAATCTAAATAATATTAATCTTATTAACTAAAATATTCCTATTTAAAACTAAATACTTACCTATAAAATAAACCCTAACGGCTAGATTTGGAGTTTTGTCGGTAACGACCCGAAAAACTAACGCCGGCTTTTTTCTGGCCGCACCATAAAAATAACTCTGGTATTGAGAGTCCACATAAGGCTGCGTTAGGCTCCAAAAAAGGAGCGTAGAGCATTTTTAATGCAGCTTCAACTCTCAATACCAGAGTTTCTTACGCAAGCGGCCAGCCTCAAAAACGTGCTCATGCACGATTCCCCCATAGGAAACAATGGGGCTGTTTGAGCTGAAAAAAAACCTAACACCTGCAAAAAAGCCGCGTTCAGCTCTTAACGCAGCCCCATTGTTTGCTATGGGGAAACACTTCCTACATCTGCACCTAATAACCTAACATGTACCCCGAGTCTAAACACCCCTAACCTTAAACTTATTAACCCCTAATCTGCCGCCCCCCCTATCGCTGACACCTGCATTTTATTTTTAACCCCTAATCTGCCGCTCCGTAAAACGACGCTACTTACATTATCCCTATGTGCCCCTAATCTGCTGCCCCTAACACCGCCGACCCCTATATTATATTTATTAACCCCTAATCTGCCCCCCTCAACGTTGCCTCCAACGTCGCCTAGGAACAGCCAATAGAATGCGAGCTCAATCTGATTGGCTGATTGGATCAGCCAATCGGATTGAACTTGATTCTGATTGGCTGATTCCATCAGCCAATCAGAATATTCCTACCTTAATTCCGATTGGCTGATAGAATCCTATCAGCCAATCGGAATTCGAGGGACACCATCTTGGATGACGTCATTTAAAGGAACCGTCATTCGTCATTCAGTCGTCGGCCAGGATGGATGTTCCGCGGTGGAGGTCTTCAGGATGCTGCCGCTTCGCTCCGGATGGATGCCACTTGGATGAAGACTTCAATCGGATGGAAGACCTCTTCTGCCCCGCTTGGATGAAGACTTCAGCCGGATCATGGACCTCTTCAGCCCCCTGCTTGGGCTTGGATCAGGACATCGGAGGAGCTCTTCTGGACGGATCGGTGTGATACCTGGTGAGGTGAAAACAAGGTAGGAAGATCTTCAGGGGCTTAGTGTTAGGTTTATTTAAGGGGGGTTTGGGTTAGATTAGGGGTATGTGGGTGGTGGGTTGTAATGTTGGGGGGCTTGGGTATTGTATTTTTTTTTTTACAGGCAAAAGAGCTGTATTTCTTGGGGCATGCCCCGCAAAGGGCCCTGTTCAGGGCTGGTAAGGTAAAATAGCTTTGAACTTTAGTAATTTAGAATAGGGTAGGGCATTTTTTTATTTTAGGGGGCTTTGTTATTTTATTAGGGGGCTTAGAGTAGGTGTAATTAGTTTAAAATTGTAATATTTTTCTTATGTTTGTAAATATTTTTTTATTTTTTGTAACTTAGTTCTTTTTTATTTTTTGTACTTTAGCTAGTTTATTTAATTGTATTTATTTGTAGCAATTGTATTTAATTAATTTATTGATAGTGTAGTGTTAGGTTTAATTGTAACTTAGATTAGGATTTCTTTTACAGTTAAATTTGTAATTATTTTAACTATTTTAGCTATTAAATAGTTCTTAACTATTTAATAGCTATTGTACCTGGTTAAAATAATTACAAAGTTACCTGTAAAATAAATATTAATCCTAAAATAGCTATAATATAATTATAATTTATATTGTAGCTATATTAGGATTTATTTTACAGGTAAGTATTTAGCTTTAAATAGGAATAATTTATTTAATAAGAGTTAATTAATTTTGTTAGATTTAAATTATATTTAACTTAGGGGGTGTTAGTGTTAGGGTTAGACTTAGCTTTAGGGGTTAATACATTTATTAGAATAGCGGTGAGCTCCGGTCAGCAGATTAGGGGTTAATAATTGAAGTTAGGTGTCGGCGATGTTAGGGAGGGCAGATTAGGGGTTAATACTATTTATTATAGGGTTAGTGAGGCGGATTAGGGGGTTAATAACTTTATTATAGTAGCGCTCAGGTGGCGGTCGGCAGATTAGGGGTTAATACGTGTAGGCAGGTGGAGGCGACGTTGAGGGGGGCAGATTAGGGGTTAATAAATATAATATAGGGGTCGGCGGTGTTAGGGGCAGCAGATTAGGGGTACAAAAGGATAACGTAGGTGGCGGCGCTTTGCGGTCGGCAGATTAGGGGTTAATAAGTGTAGGTAGGTGGAGGCGACGTTGTGGGGGGCAGGTTAGGGGTTAATAAATATAATACAGGGGTCGGCGGTGTTAGGGGCAGCAGATTAGGGGTACATAAGGATAACGTAGGTGGCGGTCGGCAGATTAGGGGTTAAAAAAATGTATTCGAGTGTTGGCGATGTGGGGGGACCTTGGTTTAGGGGTACATAGGTAGTTTATGGGTGTTAGTGTACTTTAGAGTACAGTAGTTAAGAGCTTTATAAACCGGCGTTAGCCCAGAAAGCTCTTAACTACTGACTTTTTTCCTGCGGCTGGAGTTTTGTCGTTAGATTTCTAACGCTCACTTCAGAAACGACTCTAAATACCGGAGTTAGAAAGATCCCATTGAAAAGATAGGATACGCAATTTACGTAAGGGGATCTGCGGTATGGAAAAGTCGCGGCTGAAAAGTGAGCGTTAGACCCTATTTTGAGTGACTCCAAATATCGGCGGTAGCCGTTAGATAGCTACAATATAATTAATAATTACATTGTAGCTATTTTAGGGTTTATATTTATTTTACAGGTAACTTGGTATTTATTTTAACTAGGTACAATAGCTATTAAATAGTTATTAACTATTTAATAGCTACCTAGTTAAAATAATTACCAATTTACCTGTAAAATAAATCCTAACCTAAGTTACAAATACACCTACACTATCAATAAATTAATTAAATAAACTACAATTATCTAAACTAAAATATAATTAAATACACTAAACTAAATTACAAAAAATAAATAAAGATTACAAGAATTTTAAGATAATTACACCTAATCTAAGCCCCCTAATAAAATAACAAAGCCCCCCAAAATAAAAAAATATCCCTACCCTAAACTAAATTACAAAAAGTAATCAGCTCTATTACCAGCCCTTAAAAGGGCCTTTTGTGGGGCATTGCCCCAAAGTAATCAGCCCTTTTACCTGTAAAAAAAAAGAACAATCCCACCATTACAGCCCACCACCCACACACCCCTACTCTAAAACTCACCCTATCCCCCCTTAAAGAAAAACTAAGTCTAACCCCCAAGTGGTCCTTACCTGTCCTGAAGACCATCGGAGAAGGTCCTGTTCCAGGCGGAGAAGTCTTTTTCCAGGCGGCGACCTCTTCTTCTTCCAGGAACCAGCCAGCGTGGAGTGGAGGAGTTGAAGACCGATGACCATGGAGCTGAAGACTGGCCACGCTGGAACTGAAGATTGGCGATGCTGGAACTGAAGACCGGAGCCATGGAGCGTGGAGGATCCTCTTCATACGATCGCCGCCGTACACTGAATAGGAATTCAAGGTACGCGATTAAAAATGGATTTGAAGGCTCAAATCAGCCAATAGGAATTCAAGGGACGGCTGATTTGAATTTGAAGGCTCAAATCAGCCAATAGGAATTCAAGGGACGCCATTTTTAATTGCGTACCTTGAATTCCTATTCAGTGTACGGCGGCGATCGTATGAAGAGGATCCTCTACGCTCCATGGCTCCGGTCTTCAGTTCCAGCGTTGCAGATCTTCAGTTCCAGCGTTTTTTATTTTGGGGGGCTTTGTTATTTTATTAGGGGGGATAGATTAGGTGTAATTAGCTTAAAATTCTTGTAATCTTTTTTTATTTTTTGTAATTTAGTGTTTGTTTTTTTTGTAATTTAGTTTAGTGTATTTATTTATATTTTAGTTTAGATAATTGTAGTTTATTTAATTAATTTATTGATAGTGTAGGTGTATTTGTAACTTAGGTTAGGATTTATTTTACAGGTAAATTGGTAATTATTTTAACTAGGTAGCTATTAAATAGTTATTAACTATTTAATAGCTATTGTACCTAGTTAAAATAAATACCAAGTTATCTGTAAAATAAATATAAACCTTAAAATAGCTACAATGTAAATATTAATTATATTGTAGCTATCTTAGGGTTTAT
Source organism: Bombina bombina (assembly GCF_027579735.1). Taxonomy (NCBI): domain Eukaryota; kingdom Metazoa; phylum Chordata; class Amphibia; order Anura; family Bombinatoridae; genus Bombina; species Bombina bombina. The sequence goes on from NC_069499.1 coordinate 1,532,870,791, forward strand.
TTTATAGGTAAGTATTTAGTTTTAAATAGGAATATTTTAGTTAATAATATTAATATTATTTAGATCTATTGCAATAATAATTAAGTTAGGGGTGTTAGGGTTAGATAGGGTTAATATAGTTAATATAATATAATAACTATATTAATTATTAACTATATTAATAATATATATAATATAATAACTATATTAACTATATTAACCCTAATATAATTAGGGTTAATATAGTTAATATAGGTGGCGGCGGTGTAGGGGGATTAGATTAGGAGCTAATATATTTAATATAGGTGGCGGCAGTGTAGGGAGGTCAGATTACAGGTAAAAGAGCTGATTACTTTGGGGCAATGCCCCGCAAAAGGCCCTTTTAAGGGCTGGTAATAGAGCTGATTACTTTGGGGCAATGCAGTGTAGGGACACTTTAGTATTTTAGGGGGTAATACATTTATTATAGGTGGCGGCGGTGTAGGGGGGATTAGATTAGGGGTTAATATATTTAATATAGGTGGCGACGGTGTAAGGGGGTCAGATTAGGGGGTAATGTAGTTAAAATAGGTGGTGGCGGTGTAGTGGGCTCACATTAGGGGGTAATATAGTTAAAATAGGTGGCGGCGGTTTAGGGGGATCATATTAGGGGGTAATATAGTTAATGTAGCTGGCGGCGGGGTCCGGAAGCGGCGGTTTAGGGGTTAATACATTTATTGTTAGGAGTGAGAGGGGGGATTGTGGATAGAGGGGTATACGTGTCGGGTTATTTTTGGGAGGTGTGTTAGACAGTTACTGGATATTTTTTACTTAGGTCAGTTTTTTTTATGCGGCGGTAGTTTCTAAAGTGCCATAAATCACTGGCGACTCCAGAAATTTGTACTTACGCAGATTTCTGGACATCGCTAGTTTGTCCAACTTACGGCACTTTAGCAACTGCCAGCGCCGTATATGAGATAGCTCTCTGTGCGAGCTGAAACGACGGGTGGCGCAGGTTTCCACGCTTGCGCCGAAACCTGCGCCGTATATCGGATTGCACCCCAGCTCTTTTTCTAAACAAAAATACAAAGACCAACTAACATTTTTAAACCCCCCCCAACCCACAAAATAAAAAAAAACTATCTAAAAAACCTAATCTGCCCATTGCCCTGAAAAGGGCATTTTGTAGGGCATTGCCCTAAAGCAATCAGCTCTTTTACTACAAAAACAAGCAAACACCCCCAGCAGTAAACAAACTCCCACCCCCCAAACCCACAAAATAAAAATAATGTAAAACCTAATCTACCCATTGCCCTGAAAAGGGCATTTGTATGGACATTGCCCTTAAAATTGCTGCCCATTAAAAATAAAAAAATAGCTATTCTAAAAAAAAAAATCCCACCCTAAAATGAAAAAAAACAAACAAACAAATTATCCAAAATAATAAGAATTATTCCTATTCTAATACCCATTTTAAAAAAACGCCACAAAATAAAAGAAACCAAATCTATAATAAACTAAGAATAGACCTTAAAAGGGCCTTTTGTAGGACATTGCCCTAAATAAATCAGCTCTTTTTCTAAATAAAAATGCATAGAACACCTACCATTACAAACGCCTACCCCCCAAACCCACAAAATTAAAATTAACTATCTAAAAACCTAATCTACCCATTGCCCTGAAAAGGTCATTTGTATGAGCATTGCCCTTAAAGGGATAGTCTAGTCAAAAATAAACGTCCATGATTCAGACAGAGCATGGAATTTTAAGCAACTTTCAAATTTACACCTATTATCAATTTTTCTTTGTTCTCTTGGTTTCTTTATTTAAAAAAAACTGTAAAGTAAGTCTAGGAGCCAGCCCATTTTTGGTTCAGAACCTGGATAGCGCTTGCTGATTGGATGGCTACATATAGACACTAATCAGCAAGCGCTATCCAGATGCTGAAACAAAAATGGGCTGGCTTCTAAACTTACATTCAAGCTTTTTAAAATAAAGATATCAAGAGAACGAAGAAAAATTGATAATAGGAGTAAATTAGAAAATTGCTTAAAATTGCATCCTCTATCTGAATAATAAACGTTTAATTTTGACTATACTATCCCTTTAAAAGGGCATTAAGCACTTTTTCCTGCCCTTAAAATGGCATTTAGCTCTTTTAAGAACTGCACAACCCCTAATCTAAAAAAAACCCCACCCAAAAAAACTTAAAAAAACCTAACACTAACCCCTCTTTAGGTACTCACAGTTGCTAAAGTCCTGCTTGAGCGATCTTCTTTTAAGGGTCCTTGGTAGTTTATTATAGATTAGGGGTTTTTATTTTGGGGTGTTTTTTTTTTTTTTTTTTTAAATAGTGTATTAGAATAGGAATAATTTTTATTATTTTGGATAATTTCGGATTATTTGGATAATTTTTGGATTATTAGGTTTTTTGTTTTTTTTTGTAATTTTAGGGCTCCATGTACTAAGCTGTCTGCGAGGTCTTCGTGACTATTTCCGTCTAAATTTCTGCGTGCGGATCAATAACCGTATGTACTATGCCACAAATCCATTGAAAACCTTACATTAACAAATGTCGAGCGAACTTGTCCGCAACTCTTGAATTCTCGTCTTTTTTGTAGCTAGAAAATACTCGCTCAACATAAATCTCGCACAAAACAGTAATTACTAAACTATCTATTTATACACTCGTGAATTTCTCCGCACCTACCTCGTTAAAAATCCCTCGCCAGCTAATAGGTGGCGAGCACCATAATAAACAATAGGGTCTATCAAATCAACGCCTACAACTGATTTAAAAGAGGTGTACAATTGAATTGTTACTCACTTTTGATCCTGTTATACAAGCTATACAAAAATCTAGCAGTAATAGGCATTGATTTTACGTAATCAAAATTGTCGCCAAAGAAATTTGATTTGCCAAAATATCTTTACATGATAGATATTTTGATAAAACGACTCTACTGGATAATTACAATATGATCATCATTCAATTTAAATAATAGTAATTTGATTAATGTTTTACCTCTTAGGTCGCTATCACAATCATCTGTGATCCCGATGATTACTTCTGGGCCTAGACGCTGCACCAGTCTCTGCTCGTAATCATTAAGATCAGCGACATAAGCTGTTCCACCTCCGGTAGCACGAGTTGAATTTTTTTCTTTTGCCAATTTGGCTTTTGCAAACCTTTTTATGTCGTTGTACCGTTTTTTTATTTGGTCAACGTCCTTTTTCCCAGGTCCCTGAGCACTGACAGCATCACTTATCCGGGTCCATATACTTTTTTTACGGATAGTCGAAGTTTGCTTCGCACGACAACCAAATAAATAGACATACGAGTCTAGAACCATATCGACAAGAACCAGGTTCTGCTGATGTGAAAAGTGTGGATTCTTCGATTTGGACTGTGAATCAGATCGAGAAGTAGCCATACTTAATTTATCGATAAGAATAACAGTCAGTAAAGCTTCAAGTTTGGGAACTAAGCAGTCTGAAAAAATTTATAAAATCGACTTTATATAGTGCTGCAATATGTTCCCGCGACAAAGCTGACGTTTCTGACACCTTACAGTCACGTGGGACAAACATGACTGACAGGTTGTAAGCGATTAATAGTACATTCGCAAATAGCGAGGCATCATATGTATGAATCATTCGCCAGTGCTCGATGCGGATTAGACGCGCCTTTTTTTGGGATAGTTTTTAGTACATATGGCGGGCAGGCAACATCTCGCTAGCTGCGAGTTCAAGCGAGTCGAGAAGACACGTTGTCGGCGAGAAAATTGACGCTTTAGTACATGGAGCCCTTAGTGTTTTTTATTTTTTGTAATGGTAGGTCTTTTTATTTTTGTAATGTTAGTTTTTAGTGTAAGGCAGCTTAGGTTTTATTTCACAGGTAAGTTTGTATTTATTATTTACTAACTAGTCTACCTAGTTAAAATAAATACAAACTTAGTTATATTGTAGCTAGCTTAGGTTTTATTTCACAGGTAAGTTTGTATTTAGTTTTAAATTATTAAACTAAGTATTATTTAGTTAATAATTGCAAAATTAATTTAGTTCTGTTTTAATTATGTTAAAGTTAGGGGGTGTTAGGGTTAGGTTTAGGGTTACGGTTAGGTTTAGGGGTTAATAGTTTAATTTAAGTTGTTGTGATGTGGGGGCTGGTGGTTTAGAGGTTAATAGGTTTATTTAGTGGTAATGATGTGGGAGGCCAGAGGTTTAGGGGTTAACAACTTTAGTGGCAGCAATGTCGGGAGCGGCGGAATAGAGGTTAATATCTTTATTATAATGTGGACGATGTTGGGGTGCAGGGAAATAGGGGTGAATAACTTTAGTATAGTGGCAGCGATGTCGAGGGCAGCGGATTAGGGGTGTTTAGATGGGGTTTATGTTAGGGTGTTAGGTTTAAATGTAAAAAATTTTTCCCCATTGACATCAATGGGGAATTAGTTTTTTTCTAACACTCTCTCCCCATTGATGTGCATGGGGAAAGCGTGCACAAGCATGTCAAAGCAGCACTTGTATTTTGTGCGGTATGGAGCTCAATGCAACCATATCGTACGCACAAGCCGGCTTTTCTAAAACTTGTAATAGGATCGCTATGGATGGGGAAATAACACAACTTTTGCTGCGTTCATTAAATACCCTCTATAGCGCAAAACTTCTAATCTAGGTAATTGTGTGTGGGCAATCTTGCAATTTTGTAATTGGAAAAAAAAAATGCAGAAGACTAATCACAAACAAAATGGCAATATATGTGTGTATGTCTAATTGATTTATGGCCAGATGACAAGTGGAGCAGTATTTAACGCTCCAGCTTGAGTGCTAACTCCACTAGAAGTAAGCTAGGCCTGGTCGAGAGGAGGGGGCTTACCTGGCTGCAGCAGAGACTCTAGGTGGACAAAGTGGAGAATGGCGGAGTGGGAGGTGGTAAGGCTCTAGAGGAGCCTGCAAGACCTACGGAGCAAGAGCGGCCTCACAGTCGGCCGGTGCAGCATTCACGGCCGCCAGAGCGACTTAGTCCAACCATCCGGAGGTGGCCCAGGAGTCGGCTACACAAGGAGCCAGCAGTGGAGAGAGCCAGGAGTTGTAGGAGCTCCGATAGGAAGAAAAGGAGCACTGGGGCCCGGATCACGTCTCCCATGATGGAGGCAGAGGGTAGCAGACGGCGCCAGAGAAGACGTCTGTGTCAGGTTCCTGTACCTTTAATTAGGGGCAGGTTCTTTATAGCTGTGTTTCCCTATAAAAACTCTCTAAACACTCCCCATTTTGCTTGGTATTGTTTGTTTGCTGGTACTATTAGTTGCCATGCTTATAAGAGTCTAAGCCTTTTGCCTTTTTCTATAGCATATTTGTTTGAGAAACTACTAAATCTACTTGTGGATTACTACCTTGTTTATAATAGACTTGAACCTTGTTTAAAGTTGCCTTGTATCTAAGCTGATTAGTCTCAGCAGTAACACCTGATCTTCAGTGTGTTTCATCAACTGACTTTCCTCTCACTGTTACCTGCCTTGGATTCTGGATCTCATCTCATTGCTGTTCCGGTGCTGTGAATCACAGAGTTACTTCCGCAGTCTGACCTCCAACTCTGGTACCGTATCAGCTGCTATTCAAAGACTGTAAGTAGCGCTCTTACCAACTTTCATATGTACCATTGCTCTCATTACTGCAGTTAATCATATTTTATTTTCTGTGAGTCTTTATATCCATATGTGGCAGTATTGTTTTTTTCATTGGTACTGCTTCTAATTCAGTTATATGAGCAGATATATGTTACTCTCACTGATACTGACTTTTGTTTGTTCCCATAATTCATTAACCATTCGCTACTATTTGTTTTGTAACAATTGTTACCTTAAGCTGACATTGTAGTGGCATTTGGGAGTTAAATGATTTGAACCCTCAAAACTCATGTCAGTATAATAAATGCTCTTTTCAGTGAATTATTTATCTAGTTATGATTTATTATTTCCTGCTCTGAGCTACACACCTATACATAAAGTTTATGTTACATGATATATATATATACTCTTCAGCTTTGATATTAATGAGTTTTTTGGGTTCATTGAGAACATGGTTGTTGTTCAATAATAAAATTAATCCTCAAAAATACAACTTGCCTAATAATTCTGCACTCCCTGTATATTGTTGTTTTCTGTAAAAATAGATCCTGTTAAATCCAGCCATTACAGTCTGGCCGGGAGTGGTGGCGTCACAGAAGAGACGGCGCATGTGAGGAGCGGCAGAGAGCAGGAGGCCACATGGAGGAGAAGAGAGCAGGAGGCTGTGGCAGCAGACAGTAATGATCGGAGGGGTGAGAGGAGTTGGGCTAGGGAGCCGGAGGATGGCAGACAGGCCGGTGAATCCGCAGGGGCTGAGGGAGGGTTGGACATAGAACAAGAAGGGCTAGGCAGGTATGGAGTGACTGGAGAAAGAGGATGAAAAGGTGTGGGGATATCTAGGGTGAGGAATGCTTCAGGAGTTAGGAAAGTGGGGGTACAAGAAGTGAGGATAGGGGAGAGTAGTGTCCAAGAAGGCAGGAGTGGGAAGCAGGATAGAGTGGGTGCGGCAGTGGAAGGATTAGTGCAGGAGTTAAGAGGATTAGGGAGGGGCAGGGGGAATAAGAAAGGGAATGGCAAGCAAGTTCAAAGGGTAGGGGGTGAGGGGGTAAGGGAAGTGGGTTAAGGGGAAGCTGATGGGGGTACAGACAGGGAATTAACTTGTCTGGTTGTTTATTTACAGAACCAAATGAGGAGGGAGAGGTCATATAGCGGCAGAAGACAGATGATGGGAGCACAGGGGAGTCTGGAAGGTGTGGTCATGAGTTCTGGCCTGTCAGAGCGGAGCAAGCCGACAAGGAGGCAGCTGTAAGGCTGGCAGGTGAGACAGCAGGGCCCTCTCAGAGGGATGGGGAGAGTATGGGGAATGATGGTGGAGTGCATAATCTGGTGTTGAAAGGGTTGAAGGAGCTGGTATCTCAGTTGGAAGGAAAGGAGAAGGGTGGGTTAGCTGAAAAAAAGTGGGCTGGCTGGAACGGCAGGTGCATGGGTCCCAACCGAGGTAGAATGCGCTGAGATGGCAGCAGTGACCAGTGTTGGGGACTCCTCCATGGCGAAGGAAAAGGGGGCTAGAGCCCCCGCGTGTCGGGGGAAGTATTGAAATTGTTGGATCAGGCGCTGAGAAGGCCATGCTTATGCTTGGTGGATCCATTAGGGAGTTACTTTATCAAAGAGATTAAGGAAAAAATATGGAAGCAGGAGTTCGTGGAGTTATTCTCATTGCTCCCCTTGGATCACTTTATTGAGATAAAGGAGGAACCAAAGGTAGAGCAGGGAAAGAAGGAGGAGAGAAAGAAAAAATGGAGAAAGTTGCCAAAAACGTTTGCCAACTTGTCTAAGGCCTTTTGGATATTGGCCAGCGTGATTGGGGAGAAGTTTCCACAACATTGTTCTTCTATATTGTGTTACTTTGATGAAATTTCTGGAGCTCAGTGGATGTAAGGGGGCTTAGTCTGGTGGCAGTACAATGAGCAGTTTCACAAGAGGATGGCGGTTCGTCCAGAGATGAGATGGGGTGACCGACCGTGAGATGGGAGTGTAGCTTGAGCTCATGATGCCACTAAGGGGGCAGTCCATTCGGAGCTCGGGAACTGGGGGAAGCATGGTCTTTGGAGTGGGCTCAACAGCAGTGGAAAATAAAAAGGGCTTATGCTTCCAGTTTAATGAGGGAGCGTGCAGGTTTGGGTAAGCCTGCAAGTACAAATATAAGTGTTCTGGGTGTGGGGGTGCTCACTTAGGGGCCAAGTGTTTCAGGAGGAATAAAAGGAAGCAGGAAAGTGGAGAGGGTGCTGCTGCAGACTTGGACACCGGTGAGGGTAAAATAGATGTTGCCGTGGCTAAACGGTACGGTAGGAGACGGGGGGAAAACAGGGGATGCGGAACTATTGCTTTTGGGTTGTAGTTCAGGATTCTGTATTCCTTTTATCAAAACAGGAGGGGGGTTATTTTGGCAACTTGAGATCAGCCTTGCAATTCCCAGAGGTGGTAAGATCTAAGTTGGAAAATGAAGTGGCAGATGTGGCATTGGAGAGAATGGCGGGCCCCTTTCAGGACCCTCCTTTGCAGAATCTATGCATTTCCCCTTTGGGCATAGTCCCAATGAAAACAGCTGGCCAGTTCAGGATGATTCACCATTTACCTCATCCAAAAGTGTCATTGGTGAAGGATAGTATTGATCCGGCCCTGACAGTGGTTCGTTATTCGTCCTTTGACAAAGCAGTGAACGTGGTCAGAAGGGCGGGTACTGGTGCCTTATTGGCAAGGGTAGATGTGGAGGTAGCCTTTTGGCTGTTACCGGTACACTGATACACCGGTCTGTCATCATTTGTTGGGTTGCCATATTCAGGGGGAATTTGTCGTAGATTTATGCCTACCCATGGGCTGTTCTATTTCATGCTCATACTTTGAGAAATTTAGCTCCTTTGTGGAATGGGTTGAGAAAAGGCGGGTCGGGATTCAATAGTCAATTATTTGGACGATTATGTTTGTGGGGTCAGCTGACTCTAGGGATTGTGAGCTATTGTTAGGAACATTTGAGGAAACTGTCGAGCAGTTTGGGATCCCAATAGTGGGTGAGAAGACTGAGGGTCCGGTGACCACTTTAAGCTTTCTAGGGATCCAGATTGATTCAGAAAGGATGGAGTGCTTTCTTCCTCTGGAGAAGGTGGAGGATCTGAGATTGGTCATTTCAGGGGTGCTACGTAAGGGGAAGGTGACATTGAGGGAGTTGCAGTTGCTCTTGGGCAAACTCAATTTTGCCTGTCGTGTGATCCTGGTGGGGAGAGTCTTTGGGAGGAGGCTATCTTTGGCAACTGCTGGCCTGAAGGCGCCGCACCATAAGGTCAGAGGGTCTGTCTTTCAAAAGATTTGAAGGAGGATTTGCAGGTATGGTTGGTGTTTTTAGAGGAGTTCAATGCAGGAAGTGATCATTCATGTAGGAAGTGGCAGTGTCAGATGACGAGCTTCACCTGTATATGGATGCATCCGGGGTGCATGACTTTGGGGCATACTTGGATGGCAAGTGGTGTGCTGACACCTGGCCTATGAGTTGGAAAGAAGGGGGCTTGACCAGGAACTTGGTGTTCCTGGAATTGTTTCCGTTGGTGGTGGCAGTGATGGTGTGGAAGGAGATCTTGGGGAACCAGAAGGTAATGTTTAATTCGAACAATTTGGGGGTTGTCTTTGCTATAAATAAGCTGACGGCAAAGTCGGTACCTGTGATTCAGCTCCTTTGGGTGTGTGTATTGGTTTGTTTGAGGGGGAATGTGTTTTTCTGGGCAGTTCCATGTGCCCAGAAAACAGAATATAATTGCTGACTCTCTTTCCCGATTGCAGTGGTAGAAATTTCGAGGCTCGGCTCTGCAGGTTGAGGAGGAGGGGGCGAGATGCCCCTGGGAGTTGTGGCAGATGAACTTTATAGAGGTTTGAAGTTAGAAAGGGGGGCTTTAGCCCACAATACTTGGAAGGCATATGTTCGGTGTGGGTGAGATGGTTTGAAAGAATGGGGACGGGTGGTGGCAGGATGTCCACAACCAGGAGGGTGACATGCCTAGTGGAGTGGATTGAGGAATGAAAGGAGGCGGGGATGGAAAAAACCATGGTAAAAAGGCAGGTGGCGGCCTTAGCCTTTCTTTTCAAATTACTAAGGTGGGGTGATCTGACAAAGGAATTATTGGTCAAATGAAGTATTAGAGGAATCTGTACCGGTAGGCAAGACCAGTAGACAAGAGGCAGCCATTCATTTTTCCTGTACTGAAGAGGGTGGTGAAGGCATTGCCAGAAGTTTGTAAATCAAAGTTTGAGTATTGTTTGTTTAGAGTTGCCTTTGTTTTATCATTTTTTGGAGCGTTTAGGGTTTTAGAGTTGGTTGGGGCAAATAAGAGAGATCCTGGGGGTATTGGGATGAATGAGGAGATGGTGATCGGTCAGGAGCTGTTGATATGGTTGTGAAAATCGAAAACTGACCAGGAGGGAAAGGGAAGGATGGGGGGCCTTTTTTGAAGCATGAGGATGGCTGTGTATTATCAAAGTATCAGTTTGGGCGGTACTGGATAGGGCTTTGGAAGTAGTGGGTGTGCACCCAAAGGATTTTGGCTGCCATTCCTTCCAAAATGGAGCTGCAACGGAGGTGTATGAGTTGGGTTTGAGTGAGGAAGTGGTGAAGCATGTGCGGAGGTGAAGATTGGGGTGTTTCAAAGATTATGTTAGGCCGAATCTCAGAGTTTAGTGTTTTGTGTCTCCTAAACGAAGTCGGGCTACACCTGTTTCATTTTAATCTGAAGGGGTGCAAAAGGCCTTAGCCTGTGTGGGTTGTGCTCAACTTTAGGTCGTGCTGTGGTCGATGCTGGCTTTATGAGGTGAGTTTAAGAAGTGGTACCTCCCTTGAAGATGGGGAATAGTTTAAAGATTGGGGGCGTGCCTGGCAGTAGCCAGTGGAAGGCACATGTGGCTATTTGGTAGGCGGCACCCTAGGTTACGAACACAATGTTACTGTGTTTTTATGTTTGTTAACTATTGTTTATGAGTTAATAAATGCGGGCTGCTGCCTTTTCACCCCACCATGTTGTAGTTGTGTCAATTATTGGTGTGTACAGAGAGTGCCGAGTGTGTGAGTCACTATACCTATATATATATATATATATATATATATATATATATATATATATAGAGAGAGAGAGAGAGAGAGAGAGAGAGAGAGAGGCTTTTTTGGTGCAATATATATCTATACCTATATATATATATATATATATATATATATATATATATATATATATATATATATATATAGCAAAGTCCTGTGTAGGAATGCACACCATATATTTGGTAGCAGCTGCCAGGGTGCAATGTCAAAACAATATGTACTATGCAAAAAAGGCAGCACTCACTGGTCATTTGTAAGTAAAATTTAGCTTTTAATAATACAAAAAGTTAAAATCTTGGGAAAAACAGGACGTTTATTCAGATTTTCCCAACACAAAAAAAAAGAAAAGGATAACATTTTTGGAGGCAGGAGGTCAAAATACCCAAATCTGCCATCCCACACAGGACTATCCTTCCCACATAAGTTGAGCCACAAGCCCTCCTAAATTCAGCAAGGTGAAGACATTTTAATTGACCTGTTCTTTTACAATATTAGATTATCTTGTTCTTGCAATAAACTGGTTACATAAAATCACTTCCCTCAACATGTTGTTCTAAATAATTTGTCAGATTATTTTAAAGGATTTTTCAATATTTTCCCTTCCCGGAGGGTAATGGGTAACTGGCATCTTTTTTAAATGTCCCAAAAGGTAAATCCAAAGTGGTCACACCAGCTATGTGGAGTCCCCCATGAGAGCATAAAACTACTGGCTGAATGTGTTATATTTATACAAATTATAGCTGGCATCGAGGCTGTGTTCAGCTGTGGATAATTACTTGCAAAACTGATCAGCTGGTTCCGTTCCCACCCACAAGCTTTATACTTCATTGCGCTGTTAGTTGAGCAACTGCATGGCTAATTTGCATATGTGGAAGTGACCTTTGACAATCAACGTAGAAGCTGCATGTTCACCTTGGCGCATGTTGTACTGAACATTGTACTGGGATGTAATACACATTCAAAAGTTGTAGTGAGGAGATCAAATGTCCCACCTATAGCGGGTACACCCTCACATTTATTCATAAAGCAACAGCTAATGCAGGAATATCAGGAAATATTGATGGGGTGTAATACACATTTGATCTATTCAAATCAGAGAACACGAATGCCTCACTTGTAGCGGGTACATCCCCATTGGTTAATATGAAGATCCCATGCAAGATTAGCAGAAAATGCTTGATAGAGCACACAATACAGCAACATGTGGGGGGTGGTGATGTTAAATAAATAGCCAAGTAGCAAAGGAAGAGAAAAAATGTAGAGAAGAAAAAATGGAAAAAAAAAATAAAAAATGAAAATAGTTGAAAACATAGTAGAAGCTGGAAAAATGAGCAAATTCAAAAAGTGTCCATTTTGTAATCTAATGATAGAAACATTTTGTGCATTTGTATTCATTCATTAGTGGATCATTTTATCCAATGAACGGCCCAAAGTCCAATTAAATGTTTAATCCTTTAGGAGAGACGGTGTCCAACATGTAGATCCATCTGGACTCTAGTCTAAGTGACATATTGTTGCGGTCTCCCCCCCTTTTTGGAATAGGTAGATAATCAATGATCATGCATCGTAGACTGGAGATGCTATGTTTCTGTGTAGCAAAGTGTCCATTCTTCAGTGCCTCCCTAATGGAGCATCTGTGATTCGCCATTCTATCTTTGAAAGGGGTGGTCATTTTCCCCACATAAACCAGAGAACAGGGGCAAATTAGGATATATATGACATATGAGCTGTTACAATTCAGACGGTAACGAATGGTATATCTTTTATTCTTGTGTGGAAGTTGAAAAGAATCTCCAACTTGCATACAATTACAGTTAACACAATCACCGCATTTGTAGCAACCACTTTTTCGAGATTTTAAACACGTATCACCTTGATGGGAACTTTTGGGATAATTTTTTACAAGTAGGTCCCTGATATTCCTCGCCCGTCTGTAAACCACTCTTGGAGTGTTAGTTTTCAGGGATGCCAGGCTCTTGTCGGTCTCAAGTAAATCCCATCTATTGTGATTGTGAATGGAATCCCTTATGGTCTCATGTGATGGAGAGAATGTGGTAATGAAGTTTAACTTTTCTTCAGTCGTGTTTTTTCTTTCTTTGTGTCTTAGGAGCGAATCTTGGTTACACATGTGGAGTTTCTGTGTCGCCATATTAATATCCTCAATGTCATACATTCAATTGTTCACTGCAGATTTCTGGTTCGGAATTATTCCTGATTACTCGCGTGAGTTGAGAGGAGATAATACCTAACTTTTGGTGTTGTGGGTGATAGCTAGAAGCCAGCAGCAACGAGTTTCTGTCAGTGCTCTTGGTGTATAAAGATGTACCAAATCTAATATGTTGTTCAGTTCTGACTTTAAAAATATTTAAATCCAAAAAGTGTATTTGTTCATAATCACATTCCATTTTGAAACTAATTGGGCCTTTGATCTGATTCAGATGTTCTACCCATAGTTTCAAGTCCTGTTCACTGCCACGCCAAATAAAAAACAAGTCATCTATGTATCTAGTGTACATCAGGATGTTGGGATGTGTATAGGGTTTCATAATATGATGCTCATACCAGAGCATAAAGATATTGGCATAGACAGGGGCCATGTTCGAGCCCATGGCTGTCCCTGCTATCTGCAAATAAAAATTACTTTCAAAAGAGAAATAATTTTTAGTTAAGCAATGTTCCATAAGTTCCAAAAGGAACTCTAATGGAGGACCCCTATAGTCTGAGTTCCCCGTGGCCCAGACTCCAAGAGTGGTTTACAGACGGGCGAGGAGTATCAGGGACCTACTTGTAAAAAATGATCCCAAAAGTTCCCATCAAGGTGATACATGGTTAAAATCTCGAAAAAGTGGTTGCTACAAATGCGGTGATTGTATTAACTGTAATTCTATGCAAGTTGGAGATTCTTTTCAACATCCACACAAGAATAAAAGATATACCATTCGTTACCGTCTGAATTGTAACAGCTCATATGTCATATATATCCTAATTTGCCCCTGTTCTCTGGTTTATGTGGGGAAAACGACCATCCCTTTCAAAGATAGAATGGCGAATCACAGATGCTCTATTAGGGAGGCACTGAAGAATGGAACATCTGATCTCCTAGTTGCCAACACTTTGCTACACAGTCTATGCTGCATGATTATTAGACATGTGCACCGCTAAAAAATTCGGTTCGTTTTCGGTTCGGATCGATTCGGACTTTTTGAATTTCGTTTCGGATCGAATCTGATTCGGCAAAATTTGAATAAATTCGTTTCGGATTTATTCGGATTCGGCTGAATTCGGTTCTATTCCGTTCCGAAATTCGGTATGTTTTTACTACACTAACACCCATTTAGTACACTAAGTCACTAACACCCATAAACTACCTATGAACCACTAAACCGAGGCCCCCCCACATCGCAAACCCTATAATAACATTATTTAACCCCTTATCTGCCGATCGGATATCGCCGCCGCCTACATTATAGCTATTAACCCCTAATCTGGTGTCCCTAACACCGCCGACCCCTACATTATAGTTATTAACCCCTAATCTGCCTCCCCCAACGTCGCCGCAATCTAACTACAAGTATTAACCCCTAATCTGCCGACCCGATATCGCCGCCGCCTACATTATAGCTATTAACCCCTAATCTGCTGTCCCTAACACCGCCGACCCCTACATTATAGTTATTAACCCCTAATCTGCCTCCCCCCAACGTCGCCGCAATCTAACTACAAGTATTAACCCCTAATCTGCCGACCGCAAATCGCCGCCACTATAATAAATGTATTAACCCCTAAACCGCCGCACTCCCGCCTCGCAAACACTATAATACATTTTATTAACCCCTAATCTGCCCTCCCTAACATCGCCGCCACCTACCTACAATTATTAACCCCTAATCTCCCGCCCCCATCGTCGCCGCTACTATAATAAGGTTATTAACCCCTAAACCTAAGTCTAACCCTAACCCTAACACCCCCTAACTTAAATATAATTTAAATAAAACGAAATAAGTTTACTATAGTTAAATAAATGAATCCTATTTAAAACTAAATACTTACCTGTAAAATAAACCCTAATATAGCTGCAATATAACTAATAGTTACTTTGTAGCTATTTTAGGATTTATTTTTATTTTACAGGCAACTTTGTATTTATTTTAACTAGGTACAATAGTTATTAAATAGTTAATAACTATTTAATAACTACCTAGCTAAAATAAATACAAATTTACCTGTAAAATAAATCCTAACCTAAGTTACACTAACACCTAACACTACACTATCATTAAATTAACTAAATAAATGAATCATATTTAAAACAAAATACTTACCTGTAAAATAAACCCTAATATAGCTGCAATATAACTAATAGTTACATTGTAGCTATTTTAGCATTTATATTTATTTTACAGGCAACTTTGTATTTATTTTAACTAGGTACAAAAGCTATTAAATAGTTATTGACTAATTAATAGCTACCTAGTTAAAATAATTACAAAATTACCTGTAAAATAAATCCTAACCTAAGTTACAATTAAACCTAATTAACTACAAGTACCTACAATTATCTACAATTAAATAAACTAAAGTACAAAACCCCCCCACTAAATTACAAAAAAAAACAAACACTAAATTACAAAAAATAAAAAAATATTACAAGAATTTTAAACTAATTACACCTAATCTAAGCCCCCTAATAAAATAACAAAGCCCCCCAAAATAAAAAAAATGCCCTACCCTATACTAAATTACAAAAGTTAACAGCTATATTACCTTACCAGCCCTGAACAGGGCCCTTTGCGGGGCATGCCCCAAAGAAAACAGCTCTTTTGCCTGTAAAAAAAAAAACACAATCCCCCCCCCACATTACAACCCACCACCCACATACCCCTACTCTAACCCAAACCCCCCTTAAATAAACCTAACACTACCCCCCTGAAGATCTCCCTACCTTGAGTCGTGTTCACCCAGCCGGGCCGAAGTCTTCATCCGATGGGGCAGAAGAGGACATCCAGACCGGCAGAAGTCTTCATCCAAGCGGGGCAAGAAGAGGTCTTCCATCCATCATACAAGTACCAAAATACAAACAAACACTAAATTACAAAAAATAATAAAATATTACAATAATTTTAAACTAATTACACCTAATCTAAGCCCCCTACTAGCTATTAATATAGCTTCAATATAACTAATAGTTACATTGTAGCTATTTTAGGATTTATATTTATTTTACAGGCAACTTTGTATTTATTTTAACTAGGTACAATAGCTATTAAATAGTTAATAACTATTTAATAACTACCTAGCTAAAATAAATACAAATTTACCTGTAAAATAAATCATAACCTAAGTTACAATTACACCTAACACTACACTATCATTAAATTAACTAAATAAATGAATCCTATATAAAACTAAAGACTTACCTGTGAAATAAACCCTAATATAGCTGCAATATAACTAATAGTTACATTGTAGCTATTTTAGCATTTATATTTATTGTACAGGCAACTTTGTATTTATTTTAACTAGGTACAATAGCTATTAAATAGATATTTACTGTTTAATAGCTACCTAGTTAAAATAATTACAAAATTACCTGTAAAATAAATCCTAACCTAAGTTACAATTAAACCTAACACTACACTATAATTAAATAAATTAACTACAAGTACCTACAATTAAATACAATTAAAAAACTAAACTAAAGTACAACCCCCCCCCCCACTAAATTACAAAAAATAAAAAAATATTACAAGAATTTTAAACTAATTACACCTAATCTAAGCCCCCTAATAAAATAACAAAGCCCCCCAAAATAAAAAAAATGCCCTACCCTATACTAAATTACAAAAGTTAACAGCTCTATTACCTTACCAGCCCTGAACAGGGCCTTTTGCGGGGCATGCCCCAAAGAAAACAGCTCTTTTGCCTGTAAAAAAAAACACAACCCCCCCCCCCACATTACAACCCACCACCCACATACCCCTACTCTAACCCAAACCCCCCTTAAATAAACCTAACACTACCCCCCTGAAGATCTCCCTACCTTGAGTCGTGTTCACCCAGCCGGGCCGAAGTCTTCATCCGATGGGGCAGAAGAGGACATCCAGACTGGCAGAAGTCTTCATCCAAGCGGGGCAAGAAGAGATCTTCCATCCATCAGAAAAGTACAAAAAAACAAACAAACACTAAATTAGCAAAAATAATAAAATATTGCAATAATTTTAAACTAATTACACCTAATCTAAGCCCCCTACTAGCTATTAATATAGCTACAATATAACTAATAGTTACATTGTAGCTATTTTAGGATTTATATTTATTTTACAGGCAACTTTGTATTTATTTTAACTAGGTACAATAGCTATTAAATAGTTAATAACTACCTAGCTAAAATAAATACAAATTTACCTGTAAAATAAACCCTAACCTAAGTTACAATTACACCTAACACTACACTGTCATTAAATTAACTAAATAAATTAATCCTATATAAAACTAAATACTTACCTGTAAAATAAACTCTAATATAGCTACAATATAACTAATAGTTACATTGTAGCTATTTTAGCATTTATATTTATTTTACAGGCAACTTTGTATTTATTTTAACTAGGTACAAAAGCTATTAAATAGTTATTGACTAATTAATAGCTACCTAGTTAAAATAATTACAAAATTACCTGTAAAATAAATCCTAACCTAAGTTACTATTAAACCTAACTCTACACTATCATTAAATAAATTAACTACAAGTACCTACAATTAAATACAATGAAATAAACTAAACTAAAGTACAAAAAAAACAAACACTAAATTACAAAAAATAAAAAAAATTACAAGAATTTTAAACTAATTACACCTAATCTAAGCCCCCTAATAAAATAACAAAGCCCCCCAAAATAAAAAAATGCCCTACCCTATACTAAATTACAAAAGTAATCAGCTCTATTACCTTACCAGCCCTGAACAGGGCCTTTTGCGGGGCATGCCCCATAGAAAACAGCTCTTTTGCCTGTAAAAAAAAACACAATACCCCCCCCACATTACAACCCACCACCCACATACCCCTACTCTAACCCAAACCCCCCTTAAATAAACCTAACACTACCCCCCTGAAGATCTCTCTACCGTGTCTTCACCCAGCGGGCCGAAGTCTTCATCCGATCGGGCAGAAGAGGACATCCAGACCGGCAGAAGTCTTCATCCAAGCGGGGCAAGAAGAGGTCTTCCATCCATCAGAAGTCTTGATCCAGGCGGCATCTTCTCTGTTCATCCATCCGGAGCGGAGCGGCAGCATCCTGAAGACATCCCACGCAGAGCATCCTCTTCTTTCTTGATCCGACGACTAGGTGACTGTACCTTTAAGTGACGTCATCCAAGATGGCGTCCCTTGAATTCCGATTGGCTGATAGGATTCTATCAGCCAATCGGAATTAAGGTATGAAAAATCTGATTGGCTGATTCAATCAGCCAATCAGATTCAAGTTCAATCCGATTGGCTGATCCAATCAGCCAATCAGATTGAGCTCGCATTCTATTGGCTGATCGGAACAGCCAATAGAATGCGAGGTCAATCTGATTGGCTGATTCCATCAGCCAATCGGATTGAAGTTGAATCTGATTGGCTGATTAAATCAGCCAATCAGATTTTTCCTACCTTAATTCCGATTGGCTGATAGAATCCTATCAGCCAATCGGAATTCAAGGGACGCCATCTTGGATGACGTCACTTAAAGGTACAGTCACCTAGTCGTCGGATCAAGAAAGAAGAGGATGCTCTGCGTGGGATGTCTTCAGGATGCTGCCGCTCCGCTCCGGATGGATGAACAGAGAAGATGCCGCCTGGATCAAGACTTCTGATGGATAGAAGACCTCTTCTTGCCCCGCTTGGATGAAGACTTCTGCCGGTCTGGATGTCCTCTTCTGCCCGATCGGATGAAGACTTCGGCCCGCTGGGTGAAGACACGGTAGAGAGATCTTCAGGGGGGTAGTGTTAGGTTTATTTAAGGGGGGTTTGGGTTAGAGTAGGGGTATGTGGGTGGTGGGTTGTAATGTGGGGGGGGGTATTGTGTTTTTTTTTACAGGCAAAAGAGCTGTTTTCTTTGGGGCATGCCCCCGCAAAAGGCCCTGTTCAGGGCTGGTAAGGTAATAGAGCTGATTACTTTTGTAATTTAGTATAGGGTAGGGCATTTTTTTATTTTGGGGGGCTTTGTTATTTTATTAGGGGGCTTAGATTAGGTGTAATTAGTTTAAAATTCTTGTAATTTTTTTTATTTTTTGTAATTTAGTGTTTGTTTTTTTGTACTTTAGTTTAGTTTATTTCATTGTATTTAATTGTAGGTACTTGTAGTTAATTTATTTAATGATAGTGTAGAGTTAGGTTTAATAGTAACTTAGGTTAGGATTTATTTTACAGGTAATTTTGTAATTATTTTAACTAGGTAGCTATTAAACAGTAAATATCTATTTAATAGCTATTGTACCTAGTTAAAATAAATACAAAGTTGCCTGTAAAATAAATATAAATGCTAAAATAGCTACAATATAACCATTAGTTATATTGTAGCTATATTAGGGTTTATTTTACAGGTAAGTATTTAGTTTTATATAGGATTAATTTATTTAGTTAATTTAATGATAGTGTAGTGTTAGGTGTAATTGTAACTTAGGTTAGGGTTTATTTTACAGGTAAATTTGTATTTATTTTAGCTAGGTAGTTATTAACTATTTAATAGCTATTGTACCTAGTTAAAATAAATACAAAGTTGCCTGTAAAATACATATAAATCCTAAAATAGCTACAATGTAACTATTAGTTATATTGTAGCTATATTAATAGCTAGTAGGGGGCTTAGATTAGGTGTAATTAGTTTAAAATTATTGTAATATTTTATTATTTTTGCTAATTTAGTGTTTGTTTGTTTTTTGTACTTTTCTGATGGATGGAAGACCTCTTCTTGCCCCGCTTGGATGAAGACTTCTGCCAGTCTGGATGTCCTCTTCTGCCCCATCGGATGAAGACTTCGGCCCGGCTGGGTGAACACGACTCAAGGTAGGGAGATCTTCAGGGGGGTAGTGTTAGGTTTATTTAAGGGGGGTTTGGGTTAGAGTAGGGGTATGTGGGTGGTGGGTTGTAATGTGGGGGGAGGGATTGTGTTTTTTTTTTACAGGCAAAAGAGCTGTTTTCTTTGGGGCATGCCCCGCAAAGGGCCCTGTTCAGGGCTGGTAAGGTAATAGAGCTGTTAACTTTTGTAATTTAGTATAGGGTAGGGCATTTTTTTTATTTTGGGGGGCTTTGTTATTTTATTAGGGGGCTTAGATTAGGTGTAATTAGTTTAAAATTCTTGTAATATTTTTTTATTTTTTGTAATTTAGTGGGGGGGGGTTGTACTTTAGTTTAGTTTTTTTAATTGCATTTAATTGTAGGTACTTGTAGTTAATTTATTTAATGATAGTGTAGTGTTAGGTTTAATTGTAACTTAGGTTAGGATTTATTTTACAGGTAATTTTGTAATTATTTTAACTAGGTAGCTATTAAATAGTCAATATCTATTTAATAGCTATTGAACCTAGTTAAAATGAATACAAAGTTGCCTGTACAATAAATATAAATGCTAAAATAGCTACAATGTAACTATTAGTTATATTGCAGCTATATTAGGGTTTATTTTACAGGTAAGTCTTTAGTTTTATATAGGATTCATTTATTTAGTTAATTTAATGATAGTGTAGTGTTAGGTGTAATTGTAACTTAGGTTATGATTTATTTTACAGGTAAATTTGTATTTATTTTAGCTAGGTAGTTATTAAATAGTTATTAACTATTTAATAACTATTGTACCTAGTTAAAATAAATACAAAGTTGCCTGTAAAATACATATAAATCCTAAAATAGCTACAATGTAACTATTAGTTATATTGAAGCTATATTAATAGCTAGTAGGGGGCTTAGATTAGGTGTAATTAGTTTAAAATTATTGTAATATTTTATTATTTTTTGTAATTTAGTGTTTGTTTGTATTTTGGTACTTGTATGATGGATGGAAGACCTCTTCTTGCCCCACTTGGATGAAGACTTCTGCCGGTCTGGATGTCCTCTTCTGCCCCATCGGATGAAGACTTCGGCCCGGCTGGGTGAACACGACTCAAGGTAGGGAGATCTTCAGGGGGGTAGTGTTAGGTTTATTTAAGGGGGGTTTGGGTTAGAGTAGGGGTATGTGGGTGGTGGGTTGTAATGTGGGGGGGGGATTGTGTTTTTTTTTTACAGGCAAAAGAGCTGTTTTCTTTGGGGCATGCCCCGCAAAGGGCCCTGTTCAGGGCTGGTAAGGTAATAGAGCTGTTAACTTTTGTAATTTAGTATAGGGTAGGGCATTTTTTTTATTTTGGGGGGCTTTGTTATTTTATTAGGGGGCTTAGATTAGGTGTAATTAGTTTAAAATTCTTGTAATATTTTTTTATTTTTTGTAATTTAGTGTTTGTTTTTTTTTGTAATTTAGTGGGGGGGTTTTGTACTTTAGTTTATTTAATTGTAGATAATTGTAGGTACTTGTAGTTAATTAGGTTTAATTGTAACTTAGGTTAGGATTTATTTTACAGGTAATTTTGTAATTATTTTAACTAGGTAGCTATTAATTAGTCAATAACTATGTAATAGCTATTGTACCTAGTTAAAATAAATACAAAGTTGTCTGTAAAATAAATATAAATGCTAAAATAGCTACAATGTAACTATTAGTTATATTGCAGCTATATTAGGGTTTATTTTACAGGTAAGTATTTTGTTTTAAATAGGATTCATTTATTTAGTTAATTTAATGATAGTGTAGTGTTAGGTGTTAGTGTAACTTAGGTTAGGATTTATTTTACAGGTAAATTTGTATTTATTTTAGCTAGGTAGTTATTAAATAGTTATTAACTATTTAATAACTATTGTACCTAGTTAAAATAAATACAAAGTTGCCTGTAAAATAAATATAAATCCTAAAATAGCTACAAAGTAACTATTAGTTATATTGCAGCTATCTTAGGGTTTATTTTACAGGTAAGTCTTTAGTTTTAAATAGGATTCATTTATTTAACTATAGTAAACTTATTTCGTTTTATTTAAATTATATTTAAGTTAGGGGGTGTTAGGGTTAGGGTTAGACTTAGGTTTAGGGGTTAATAACCTTATTATAGTAGCGGCGACGATGGGGGCAGGAGATTAGGGGTTAATAATTGTAGGTAGGTGGCGGCGATGTTAGGGAGGGCAGATTAGGGGTTAATAAAATGTATTATAGTGTTTGCGAGGCGGGAGTGCGGCGGTTTAGGGGTTAATACATTTATTATAGTGGCGGCGATTTGCGGTCGGCAGATTAGGGGTTAATACTTGTAGTTAGATTGCGGCGACGTTGGGGGAGGCAGATTAGGGGTTAATAACTATAATGTAGGGGTCGGCGGTGTTAGGGACAGCAGATTAGGGGTTAATAGCTATAATGTAGGCGGCGGCGATATCGGGTCGGCAGATTAGGGGTTAATACTTGTAGTTAGATTGCGGCGACGTTGGGGGAGGCAGATTAGGGGTTAATAACTATAATGTAGGGGTCGGCGGTGTTAGGGACACCAGATTAGGGGTTAATAGTTATAATGTAGGTGGCGGCGATATTCGGTCGGCAGATTAGGGGTTAATAAAATAATGCAGGTGTCAGCGATAGCGGGGGCGGCAGATTAGGGGTTAATAAGTGTTAGATTAGGGGTGTTTAGAGACTCGGGGTACATGTTAGGGTGTTAGGTGCAGACTTAGTGTTTCCCCATAGGAAACAATGGGGCTGCGGTGTTAGTTTTTTTTCAGCCGAAACTCCCATTGTTTCCTATGGGGAAATGCCGAATCTTAACGAGCTAATTCGGATTTATTCCGAGATACGGCAGCTATTTCGGATTCATTCGGTAGATTCGGAAGTATTTTAATTCGGAAATCCGAATCGATCCGAATCTCCGAATTTACCGAATTTACCGAATTTCCGAATTAATCCGAAACGAACCGCACATGTCTAATGATTATTGATCATCTACCTATTCCAAAAAGGGGGGGAGACCGCAACAATATGTTACTTAGACTAGAGTCCAGATGGATCTACATGTTGGACACCGTCTCTCCTAAAGGATTAAACATTAAATTGGACTTTGGGCCGTTCATTGGATACAATGATCCACTAATGAATGCACAAAATGTTTCTATCATTGGATTACAAAATGGACACTTTTTGAATTTGCTCATTGTTCCAGCTTCTACTATGTTTTTAACTTTTTTCATTTATTTTTTTTTTCATTTTTTTCATATTTTCTTCTCTACATTTTTTCTCTTCCTTTGCTACTTGGCTAATGTGTTACTAGATGTCATTTATTTAACATCACCACCCCCCACATGTTGCTGTATTGTGTGCTCTATCAAGCATTTTCTGCTAATCTTGCATGGGAGCTTCATATTAACCAATGGGGATGTACCTGCTACAAGTGGGGAATTCGTGTTGTCTGATTTGAATAGATCGAATGTGTATTACACCCCATCAGTATTTCCTGATATTCCTGCATTAGCTGTTGCTTTATGAATAAATGCGAGGGTGTACCCGCTATAGGTGGGACATTTGATCTCCTCACTACAACTTTTGGATGTGTATTACATCCCAGTACAATGTTCAGTACATCATGCGCCAAGGTGAACATGCAGCTTCTACGTTGATTGTCAAAGGTGACCCCTTACCAACCTGTGTGAAACATACTGCATCGTTGTGCCAGAAGCAGTTCATAAGTCACAGGCTAATAGCCCTTTGTTTGGGGAAGTTTCGCTCACAGCCTAGACAAGTGGGCGTGTATGATGACGCCTGAAAACATCGCAAGATCATTGGACACTACTCCGGTGCAGATCACTCCCACATATGCAAATTAGCCATGCAGTTACTCAACTAACAGCGCAATGAATTATAAAGCTTGTGGGTGGGAACGGAACCAGCTGATCAGTTTTGCAAGTAATTATCCACAGCTGAACACAGCCTCGATGTCAGCTATGACTTGTATAAATATAACACATTCAGCCAGTAGTTTTATGCTCTCATGGGGAACACCACATAGCTGGTGTGACCACTTTGGATTTACCTTTTGGGACATTTGAAAAAGATGCCAGATAGGCATCGAAACGTCATGTTTTTCCCAAGATTTTAACTTTTTGTATTATTAAAAGCTAAATTTTACTTACAAATGACCAGTGAGTGCTGCCTTTTTTGCATAGTATATGTATATATATATATATATATATATATATATATATATATATATATATATATATATATATAATCACAAGATAGCTGAATTCAGTGCTCACCTAGGTAGATGCACGGACACAGATATTAATCCGGCGCCATGGAGAGTGGGTATGGATAAATCCTCATGTGAAGGTAAAGGTCCAGTGATAAGGCTGCAACTAGGGGCGGGACTGCCACACACGCCCCAAAAACAACTCACAGAGGAACAAAAGATCCACAGAGTAGTAGTGCACAAAATCCTGGACACAGTAGATTCCAAAAGTAGATACCTGTCAAAGATGCTGTCTAGATCAGATATGTTCCTTTAAGTAAAAGAATCATGGGGTCGATCCGATAAAAATCGTAGCCCGCAAAAGTCGGCAACGCCAATATTTGCGCGGGTTTGGTATCACATATATGGCTTAACCTAGAAGTTACGCGTGTATATTTCTGCCGTCGCCCGTAGTTTTTTGGGCCATAGGCAGGTATACCAAACCAGCGCAGTTTGGTATCCAATATACAGTGTAAGGACTTACGTGGCGAAAATGGAGAAATCTTACTCCATTTTCACCTCGCCACAAAAAGCAGCCGTAAGAATCCTTACGCTGAGTATTGGAGCCCCGTAACTCTCTAAACTAGCTGCTAAATAAAACCTAACACCTAACGCATGCGCAATGTCTATCTAACTGTCAACCGCGATCTGCTAAATAAAACCTAACACCTAACGCATGCGCAATGTCTATCTCCCTGTCAACCGCGATCCCCCGCCGCAATCCCCAATAAAGTATTTAACCCCTAAACCGCCGCTCACGGACCCCACCGCCATCTACATAAACTAACCCCCTACTGTGAGCCCCTAAAACCGCCACCATCTAACTGATCTATCCCCTAATGTGAACCCCTTACACCGCCGCCATCTACCTTATCTATCCCCTAATCTGACCCCTTACACCGCCGCCACCTATATAAAAAATATTAACCCCTAATCTAATCCCCCTATACCGCCGCCAGCTATATTAATATTATTAACCCCTAATCTAATCCCCCTAAAATAATTATCTCTATTACCAGCCCTTAAAAGGGCCTTTTGCGGGGCTTTGCCCCAAAGTAAACAGCTCTTTTGCCCTATAACCTGCCCTCCCTACACCGCCGCCACCTATATTAATAGTATTAAAGGGACAGTCTAGGCCAAAATAAACTTTCATGATTCAGCTAGAGCATGTAATTTTAAACAATTTTCCAATTTACTTTTATCACCAATTTTGTTTTGTTCTCTTGGTATTCTTAGTTGAAAGCTTAACCTAGGAGGTTCATATGCTAAGTTCTTAGACCTTGAAGCCCACCTCTTTCTGATTGCATTTTAACAGTTTTTCACCACTAGAGGGTGTTAGTTCACGTATTTCATATAGATAACACTGTACTCGTGCACGAGAAGTTATCTGGGAGCAGGCACTGATTGGCTAGACCGCAAGTCTGTCAAAAGAACTGAAAAAAGGGGCAGTTTGCAGAGGCTTAGATACAAGATAATCACAGAGGTTAAAAGTATATTATTATAAATGTGTTGGTTATGCAAAACTGGGAAATGGGTAATAAAGGGATTATCTATCTTTTAAAACAATAACAATTCTGGTGTAGACTGTCCCTTTAACCCCTAATGTAAGCCCCTTACACCGCCGCCATCTATATTAAAATTATTAACCCCTAATTTAATCTACCTACCCCGCCGCCAGCTATATTATCTATATTAACCCTAAGTATATTATAGTTAATATAGTTATTACATTATATATATTAACTATATTAACCCTAATTATATTAGGGTTAATATAGTTAATATAGTTACTATAGTATTTATATAAACTATATTAATTTTAAACTAATTACACCTACTCTAAGCCCCCTAATAAAATAACAAAGACCCCCAAAATAAAAAAATGCCCTACCCTATTCTAAATTACAAAAGTTCAAAGCTCTTTTACCTTACCAGCCCTTAAAAGGGCCCTTTGCGGGGCATGCCCCAAAGAATTCAGCTCTTTTGCCTGTAAAAAAAACCATACAATACCCCCCCCAACATTACAACCCACCACCCACATACCCCTAATCTAACCCAAACCCCCTTAATTAAACCTAACACTAAGCCCCTGAAGATCTTCCTACCTTGTCTTCACCATGCCAGGTATCACCGATCGTTCCAGGCTCCGAAATCTTCATCCAAGCCCAAGCGGGGGCTAGACATCCATCATCCGACGGCTGAAGAAGTCCAGAAGAGGCTCCAAAGTCTTCATCCTATCCGGGAAGAAGAGTAGATCTGGACCGGCAACCATCTTCTTCCAAGCGGCATCTTCTATCTTCATCCGATCAGCCAATAGAATGCGAGCTCAATCTGATTGGCTGATCGGATCAGCCAATCGGATAGAACTTGATTCTGATTGGCTGATTCCATCAGCCAATCAGAATTTTCCTACCTTAATTTCGATTGGCTGATAGAATCCTATCAGCCAATCGGAATTCGAGGGACGCCATCTTGGATGACGTCCCTTAAAGGAACCGTCATTCGTCGGGAAGTCGTCGGAAGAAGAAGATGGGTCCGCGGTGGAGGTCTTCAAGATGGAGCCGGTCCTCATCGGATAAAGATAGAAGATGCCGCTTGGAAGAAGATGGTTGCCGGTCCGGATCTACTCTTCTTCCCGGATAGAATGAAGACTTTGGAGCCTCTTCTGGACTTCTTCAGCCATCGGATGATGGATGTCCAGCCCCCGCATGGGCTTGGATAAAGATTTCGGAGCCTGGAACGATCGGTGATACCTGGCATGGTGAAGACAAGGTAGGAAGATCTTCAGGGGCTTAGTGTTAGGTT
The DNA here is from genome assembly GCF_027579735.1 of Bombina bombina. Classification (NCBI taxonomy): domain Eukaryota; kingdom Metazoa; phylum Chordata; class Amphibia; order Anura; family Bombinatoridae; genus Bombina; species Bombina bombina. The sequence continues at coordinate 1,532,897,587 of NC_069499.1, forward strand.
TATTTAAGGGGGGTTTGGGTTAGATTAGGGGTATGTGGGTGGTGGGTTTTAATGTTGGGGGGGGGTATTGTATGTTTTTTTTTACAGGCAAAAGAGCTGAATTCTTTGGGGCATGCCCCGCAAAGGGCCCTTTTAAGGGCTGGTAAGGTAAAAGAGCTTTGAACTTTTGTAATTTAGAATAGGGTAGGGCTTTTTTTTATTTTGGGGGTCTTTGTTATTTTATTAGGGGGCTTAGAGTAGGTGTAATTAGTTTAAAATTGTTGTAATTTTTTTCTAATGTTTGTAAATATTTTTTTATTTTTTTGTAACTTAGTTCTTTTTTATTTTTTGTACTTTAGTTAGTTTATTTAATTGTATTTATTTGTAGGAATTGTATTTAATTTATTTATTGATAGTGTAGTGTTAGGTTTAATTGTAGATAATTGTAGGTAGTTTATTTAATTTATTTATTGATAGTGTAGTGTTAGGTTTAATTGTAACTTAGGTTAGGATTTATTTTACAGGTAATTTTGTAATTATTTTAACTAGGTAGCTATTAAATAGTTATTAACTATTTAATAGCTATTGTACCTGGTTAAAATAATTACAAAGTTGCCTGTAAAATAAATATTAATCCTAAAATAGCTAAGATATAATTATAATTTATATTGTAGCTATATTAGGATTTATTTTACAGGTAAGTATTTAGATTTAAATAGGAATAATTTATTTAATAAGACTTAATTTATTTAGTTAGATAAAAATTATATTTAACTTAGGGGGGTGTTAGTGTTAGGGTTAGAATTAGCGTAAGGGGTTAAACAATTTATTAGAGTAGCGGTGAGCTCCGATCGGCAGATTATTGGTTAATACTTGAAGTTAGCTGTCGGCGATGTTAGGGAGGGCAGATTAGGGGTTAATACTATTTATTATAGGGTTATTGAGGCGGGAGTGAGGCGGATTAGGGGTTAATACATTTATTATACAAGCGGTGAGCTTCGGTCGGCAGATTAGGGGTTAATAATTGTAGGTTGCTGGCGGCGACGTTGTGGGGGGCAGATTAGGGGTTAATAAATATAATATAGGGGTCGGCGGTGTTAGGGGCAGCAGATTAGGGGTACATAGGGATAACGTAGTTTGCGGCAGTGTACGGAGCGGCAGATTAGGGGTTAAAAAATTTAAATATAGTGGCGGCGATGTGGGGGGACCTCGGTTTAGGGGTACATAGGTAGTTTATGGGTGTTAGTGTACTTTAGAGCACAGTAGTTAAGAGCTTTATGAACCGGCGTTAGCCCAGAAAGCTCTTAACTACTGACTTTTTTCTGCGGCTGGAGTTTTGTCGTTAGATTTCTAACGCTCACTTCAGCCACGACTCTAAATACCAGCGTTAGAAAGATCCCATTGAAAAGATAGGATACGCAATTGACGTAAGGGGGATCTGCGGTATGGAAAAGTCGCGTCTGGAAAGTGAGCGTTAGACCCTTTAATGACTGGCTCCAAATACCAGAGGGCGGTAAAAACCAGCGTTAGGAGCCTCTAACGCTTGTTTTGACGGCTACCGCCCAACTCTAAATCTAGGCCTAAGTAATTATTATTTAGACACATACATGTATATTATAGCCCTTTGCATTCAAACACATATCCATATACCTTTTAACCGTTTTAAATATTTTTATGACTACTCATACAACTAATTTTTATCATATAGTATTTATAAACGTGTAACAGTTTATTTTAATATATTTAAGTTGCATTTGGTTCAACTTTTTTTAAGTCACTACCATTTACGTGAGTTTGTCAGTTGCGCTAACCTGACAAGCGTAAATGGCAATTGCGCTCTTGTGTTCGTGTTTACTTCCAAGTTACAAGTGCAATTTCTATCACCTGCAAAAAGCTAAAAAAACAAACAATATTGCTTGCTCGCACAAGTTATTTGATATCAGAAGTATATTAGATTTCCTTCGGAATCTGTTTAATTTTGATTTCATGAAGAAAGTCAGAGGCAGCAGCTCCCCTTTGATGCACTTTCAATACATTTGAATTTTTTTCAAGTGGTGCTGCTGCCTCTGACTATTTGTTATGGGCCATTTGTGTGAGGCCTGGCAGTAAGCACACTACACTGGTGCTGAATTATCTTGGGTTATTGTAATTTTGACTTCATTATTAATAAGGAGAGGGACAGAAAAAGAGAGGCATATTGGGCACACTTATAAGGGTCAAAACCAGTACTATATTGCTGTGTGGTGTGTCGTGTGTTGATTTAAAACTTAACTTTTATATCAATTTAAGTAAAAAAGATTTGTGGAAATTTCCACCAGTGAGTGTATAAAATATTATTAAAATTGTGTCCGAGTGATCCTCGGTACGCAAAGGCTCCTCTCAAATGTGATACAGTGATCAGTCTGTATCACACTGTCCTGTTTGGGTAATAGGTTCTACAAAACAGATACAGATATCTTTAACTTAACTATTATTCACGACAGAGGTAAATGCCAAAACCATAGGTTGGTGTAAGAATAACACACGCTGATTGTTGATTCCAACCACTGCTTAAATTATATAGGGGTATGATGATACCACAGCATCATCATTTATGCTTTTATTCCAAGTGATATTATATCAAGTACAGTGTTATTTATAAATATTTGTGACTTGGAAATTGTGCACAGACAATTGGGTTCTAGTGATTTATAAAGGAGTTATGGTAAACACCTGTATATCAGACTGATTTTACAATAAAGATAAGTCAAAGAAAAGAATTGTATGTTTGTGCTGCTAACAATGTGATTGTTACTGTTTCTCTTATATTAGAATGTACTGTCTGAACTTCAGTTTTTAATAAAATTCGAATAGAGGTTTATACAGGGGAACGTATATTACAGAGGTTGTACCAAGTCAAGTTGCCCTTAATACAGGCTTATATGCAGCTACAGCCTAAATTATACGCAATTATATTATGAGGCTAAAATAGCCAAGGCTATTAGAATTTAGGCTATAGATGTCGCTCAAGTAAATAAGCACTGTAATTGTACTTGACCACTATTATTACCTAGGTTCAGATGGCACTAAGATAATCTATCCATAGCGATAGCCTGAAGTTAAACAGTATGCTCCACAAAGGATGTGGCTAACTTAGCCTAAATCAATATTGTTTGTAAACTAATACTCGCTATGGTTGATTTACTAGTATTTAGAATTTTAAAGTTAAAGAAAAAATGCCTAAAAGAGGCCAACAATTAATATTACACCAAACGGACTATATGAGAGGAGCAGTGCATTTTTTCTTTAACTTTAAAATTCTAAATACTAGTAAATCAACCATAGCGAGTATTAGTCTACAAACAATATTGATTTAGGCTAAGTTAGCCACATCCTTTGTGGAGCATACTGTTTAACTTCAGGCTATCGCTATGGATAGATTATCTTAGTGCCATCTGAACCTAGGTAATAATAGTGGTCAAGTACAATTACAGTGCTTATTTACTTGAGCGACATCTATAGTCTGAATTCTAATAGCCTTGGCTATTTTAGCCTCATAATATAATCGCGTATAATTTAGGCTGTAGCTGCATATAAGCCTGTATTAAGGGCAACTTGACTTGGTACAACCTCTGTAATATACGTTCCCCTGTATAAACCTCTATTCAAATTTTATTAAAAACGGAAGTTCAGACAGTACATTCTAATATAAGAGAAACAGTAACAATCACATTGTTAGCAGCACAAACATACAATTCTTTTCTTTGACTTTATTGTAAAATCAGTCTGATATACAGGTGTTTACCATAACTCCATTATAAATCACTAGAACCCAATTGTCTGTGCACAATTTCCAAGTCACAAATATTTATAAATAACACTGTACTTGATATAATATCGTTTGGAATAAAAGCATAAATGATGATGCTGTGGTATCATCATACCCCTATATAATTTAAGCAGTGGTTGGAATCAACAATCAGCGTGTGTTATTCTTACACCAACCTATGGTTTTGGCATTTACCTCTGTCGTGAATAATAGTTAAGTTAAAGATATCTGTATCTATTTTGTAGAACCTATTACCCAAACAGGACAGTGTGATACAGACTGATCACTGTATCACATTTGAGAGGAGCCTTTGCGTACAGAGGATCACTCGGACACAATTTTAATAATATTTTATACACTCACTGGTGGAAATTTCCACAAATCTTTTTTACTTAAATTGATATAAAAGTTAAGTTTTAAATCAACACACGACACACCACACAGCAATATAGTACTGGTTGTGCCCAATATGCCTCTCTTTTTCTGTCCCTCTCCTTATTAATAATTCTAATTATTTGGCATAAGGCACTACCTACTGTAAACACTCAGGTTCTGTTTCAATAGGTCCTAAGGGTACAAACCCCCAATCCCCCCCTCTCTCCCTAGAGGTCATAGGGATTTCATAAACAAATTTTGACTTCATGTCAATGACAGGGAGGGGCCGATTTATCAAGTGTCTGGCGGACATGATCCGCTGTAGCGATCATGTCCGCCAGACATTTATAAATGCTGACAGCATACGCTGTCTGCATTTATCATTGCACAAGCAGTTCTGGTAAACTGCTTGTGCAATGCGGCCCCCCTGCAGATTTGCGGCCAATCCGCCGCTAGCAGGGGATGTCAATTAACCTGATTATATGAGATTAGGAGGACTGATGTCCGCCACCTCAGAGGAGTCGTACGTGTTAAAGAACAGTTGTCTTAAGACCGCTGCTTCTTAACTCCTGTTTCCGGCGAGCCTTAAGGCTCCCGCAGAAACAGAGGTATACGGCCCCATTCAGGCAGTGATAAATCATCCCCTATACCTGTAATCCTTTTATCAGAATACTTACTGGGGTGCACCTCATTGTAATAAAGTATATTAAACATAAATAAAAGTCACAAGTTTTTCACCATTTACAGACAAAGTACCATAACTAATGTACTTATCATGGTATTGAGAAACTACAGCTGTATTGTTGGCAAGGCAGTAAACCATTACTCATTGGGATAGCAAAGTGTTTTGTAACCTTTTACTAGCAAAACACCCCACATATTCCAATAAACAAAACAGATATCTAAATAACGAATACATTTGCGCAGACATTCAATATCTTTATCCACCCATCAAAGGAATGTAGCAAAAAGGTTTCAATAACACTAAAAATGCAACAACATGTCACAAGACACTTACTAAATTGTAGATTCTAATGTAACTAAAACCCAGCGGAAGACAAACATTCAAATGAAGCAACCTCAAACTGTCTTAATGTCATCCAATGAGGTGTCACAAACACATTTTATCTATACTATAATCGCGTTTGTAACGTCTCCGTCACCAGTTGTGCACGGAATGTTGGCTACACAAGGCAGCCAAAAGAATCCACCTGGATGCAGCAAAGCTGCATCCCGGTGGATTCTGAAAATGGCAGGGTGGTGAAGGAATCCATTAGAGGTGGATTCTTTCACCACCCTGCCATTTTCCTGGATGCAATGTAGGCAAATTAAGCCATTAAAAAAAAAAAAACACGTAACTGCCCGCAAGAAATAAAAAAAAACTAACCTCCCGCACAAAGTATTAACAAACACCGAAAACGCAAACATTGCAAAATAATAAAAGTAATTAACACCTAATCCACAAATAACATTTAAAATATTAACCCCTAAACCGCCAACCCCCACATCGCAATAAACCTAATTAACCTACTAACCCCTAAACTGACAAACCCCCACACGCAATAAAATTAATTAACCTATTAACCCTAAACCACCAAACACCCACATCGCAATAAACCTAATTAAAATATTAACTCCTAAACTGCCAAACCCCACACCGCAAATAACTAATTTAATTACTCAGACCCCTAACCTAACACCCCCTAAATTAACCCCAATACTAAGTTACACTTAATAGAATAAAACCTAACATAACATTTCAAAAAAAGAATCTAAAATTACAAAAAAAATTTTTTATCAAAAATAAAAAAAAATAAAACTAATCCCTATCATCTAGATTACGAGTTTTGCGCTAAACAGGGTGCGAAAATAGCACCAATTGTGTTATTTCACTTTTCATAGCGCTGCCTTTTCGAGTTACTGAAAAGCCTACTTGTGCGGTGCTTTATGGTACGTTAAGCTCCATACCGCACAAAAGCCAAGGACTGAGTTTGCGTGCTCTTGCACACTATCCCCCATAGACATTAATGGGGAGAGAGTGTTAGAAAAAAAACTAACACCTGAAGTGTGGAATGGAGAGCACCGTAACGCAACCCCATTGATGTCTATGGGGAAAAGAAAGTTACGTTTAAACCTAACACCCTAACATAAATCCAAGTCTAAATACCCCTAATCTGCCCCCCGACATCACCAACACTAATAAAGTTTTTAACCCCTATTCCGCCGCTTCCCGACATTGCCGACACTAATAAAAGCTATTAACCCCTAATCCTCCGCTCCCCGACATCGCCACCACTAAATAAAGTTATTAACCCCTAATCCGCAGCTCCCCCACATTGCAAAACACTAAATTAAACTATTAACCCCTAAACCTAACACCCCCATAACTTTAAATTAAAATGACAATATAACTTTTTTTAAATAAATTAAAACGTAACTGTGAAATAAAAAAAACAACTAAGTTTAAACTATAAATTAACCTAACATTATTATTCTAATAAAATTAAAAAAAAACTATCAATTAAAAAAATTTAAATTACAAATTTAAAAAACCTAACACTAGGAAAAAATTTAAAAGCACTAAGATTACAAAAATAATAAGCAAAACTATCAAAAATTAAAACAATTACACCTAATATAATAGCCCTATAAAAATAAAAATATCCCCCCAAAATAAAAACACCCCCTAGCCTACAATAAACTACCAATAGCCCTTAAAAGGGCCTTTTGTAGGGCATTGCCCTAAACGAAACAGCTCTTTTACCTGTAAAAAAAATACAAAATCCCCCCAACAGTAAAACCCACCACCCAACCAACCCTCCAAAATAAAAAACCTAGCTCTAAAAAAAAACCCTAAGCTACCCATTGCACCTAAAGGGACATTTGTATGGTCATTGCCCTTAAAAGGGCATTCAGCTCTTTTACTGCCCTTAAAAAGGCATTTAGCTCTTTTACAATTGCCTATTGCCCTTACAAATGCCCCTTTAGGGGCAATGGGTAGCTTAAGTTTTTTTACAGTTAGGTTTTTTTATTTTGGGGGGTTGGTTGGGTGGTGGGTTTCACTGTTGGGGAGACATTGTATTTTTTAAAGGTAAAAGAGCTGTTTAACTTAGGGCAATGCCCTACAAAAGGCCCTTTAAGGGTTATTGGTAGTTTATTGTAGGCTAGGGGTTTTTTTTATTTTGTGGGGGGAGCTTTTTATTTTTATAGGGCTATTAGATTAGGTGTAATTGTTTTTATTTTTGATAATTTTGTTTATTATTTTTTGTGATCTTAGTGTATTTTTATTTTTCATAATTTTAGTGTTTATTTTTTTTTGTAATGTTAGATTTTTGTAGGATTAGTTTTTTTAAAATTTGTAATTTAAGATTTAATTGTTAGTTTATTTTATTTTTTTAGAATAGTAATGCTAGATTTATTTTTATTTCACTGGTAAGTTTTTATTTATTTATTTAAATATAGTTATATTGTAATTTTAATATAAAGTTAGCGGGGTGTTAGGTTTAGCGGTTAATAGTTTGATTTAGCTTTTTTCGACGATGTGGGATGCTGGCGGTTTAGGCATAGTGGCGGCAATGTGGAAGGCCGGAAGTTTAGGGGTTAATAGGTTTATTTAGTGGCGGTGATATCGGGGAGCAGCAGTTTAGGGGTTAATATATTTAAATAGTGTTGGCGATGTGGGTGGGCGGTAGTTTAGGGTTTAATAAATTAATTTAATAGTCGCAATGTGGGTAGGTGGACGATTACAGGTTAATAAGTTTTAAATAGTGTTTGTGATGCGGGAAGGTGGCGATTTAGGGGTTAATGGGTAGTTTATGGGTGCTAGTGTACTTTGTAACATTTTAGTTATGAGTTTTGTGAAACATTTTTGTTTCGCAAAATCCATAACTACTTCTCTCTGATGGCGGCATGGATTGTGTCGGTATAGACTGTAACGCAAGCATTTTAGCCAGAACGCACAACCTGGCGATATGGAAATCCCACACTCCAACGTAATTTTTTTGAGTGCGGAATGGACGTTGTGTTACAGGCTAAAATGCTTGCGGTATAGCTATACCACCGCAACTCGTAATATTCGTTCCTGGCCATTCCACACGCAATGGCCAATTTTTCAGCGGTATAGCTGTACCGCAAAACTCATACTCTAGCCGTATGAAAATAAAAAAGCCCCTGTAAAATGAAAACAACCCCTTAGCTAAACTACCAATAGCCCTTAAAGGGGCCTTTTGTAGGGCATTGCCCTAAGTTAAACAGTTATTTTACATTTAAAAAATGCTAAGTCCCCTCTAACAGTAAAAACCCTCCACCCACCAAACCCCCCAAAATAAAAAAAATTACCACTAAAAAAACCTAAATTACCCATTGCACCTAAATGGGCATTTGTATGGGCATTGCCCTTAAAAGGGCATTTAGCTCTTTTATTGCCCTTAAAAGAGTAATCAGCTCTTTTTCAGCCCATTAAATCCCTAATCTTAAAAATAAAAAATACCCCAAAAATAAAAATAAATTCTAAAACTAAGCCCCAAATAGATACTCACCGTTCCTGAAGTCCGGTGGAGGTCTTCTTCCAGGTGGCTTCATCATCTTCTATCTTCATCCAGAGCGAAGGCAGCACAGAGCGGAGGTGCGGAGCCGGCTTCCCCGGTGCGTGGAACCGCAGCGGTGGTCCATATGTGTGTATGAGTGTGTGTGCGTATGTATGTGTATGTATGTATGAATGTCTGCTTTTGTAGGTATGTATGTGTATGTATTACAGGGAGTGCAGAATTATTAGGCAAGTTGTATTTTTGAGGATTAATTTTATTATTGAACAACAACCATGTTCTCAATGAACCCAAAAAACTCATTAATATCAAAGCTGAATAGTTTTGGGAGTAGTTTTTAGTTTGTTTTTAGTTATAGCTATTTTAGGGGGATATCTGTGTGTGCAGGTGACTATTACTGTGCATAATTATTAGGCAACTTAACAAAAAACAAATATATACCCATTTCAATTATTTATTTTTACCAGTGAAACCAATATAACATCTCAACATTCACAAATATACATTTCTGACATTCAAAAACAAAACAAAAACAAATGAGTGACCAATATAGCCACCTTTCTTTGCAAGGACACTCAAAAGCCTGCCATCCATGGATTCTGTCAGTGTTTTGATCTGTTCACCATCAACATTGCGTGCAGCAGCAACCACAGCCTCCCAGACACTGTTCAGAGAGGTGTACTGTTTTCCCTCCTTGTAAATCTCACATTTGATGATGGACCACAGGTTCTCAATGGGGTTCAGATCAGGTGAACAAGGAGGCCATGTCATTAGATTTTCTTCTTTTATACCCTTTCTTGCCAGCCACGCTGTGGAGTACTTGGACGAGTGTGATGGAGCATTGTCCTGCATGAAAATCATGTTTTTCTTGAAGGATGCAGACTTCTTCCTGTACCACTGCTTGAAGAAGGTGTCTTCCAGAAACTGGCAGTAGGACTGGGAGTTGAGCTTGACTCCATCCTCAACCCGAAAAGGCCCCACAAGCTCATCTTTGATGATACCAGCCCAAACCAGTACTCCACCTCCACCTTGCTGGCGTCTGAGTCGGACTGGAGCTCTCTGCCCTTTACCAATCCAGCCACGGGCCCATCCATCTGGCCCATCAAGACTCACTCTCATTTCATCAGTCCATAAAACCTTAGAAAAATCAGTCTTGAGATATTTCTTGGCCCAGTCTTGACGTTTCAGCTTGTGTGTCTTGTTCAGTGGTGGTTGTCTTTCAGCCTTTCTTACCTTGGCCATGTCTCTGAGTATTGCACACCTTGTGCTTTTGGGCACTCCAGTGATGTTGCAGCTCTGAAATATGGCCAAACTGGTGGCAAGTGGCATCTTGGCAGCTGCACGCTTGACTTTTCTCAGTTCATGGGCAGTTATTTTGCGCCTTGGTTTTTCCACACGCTTCTTGCGACCCTGTTGACTATTTTGAATGAAACGCTTGATTGTTCGATGATCACACTTCAGAAGCTTTGCAATTTTAAGAGTGCTGCATACCTCTGCAAGATATCTCACTATTTTTGACTTTTCTGAGCCTGTCAAGTCCTTCTTTTGACCCATTTTGCCAAAGGAAAGGAAGTTGCCTAATAATTATGCACACCTGATATAGGGTGTTGATGTCATTAGACCACACCCCTTCTCATTACAGAGATGCACATCACCTAATATGCTTAATTGGTAGTAGGCTTTGGAGCCTATACAGCTTGGAGTAAGACAACATGCATAAAGAGGATGATGTGGTCAAAATACTCATTTTCCTAATAATTCTGCACTCCCTGTATATATGAGTGTGTGTTTGTACGTATGTGTGTGTATGTATGTATGAGTGTGTGTTTGTAGGTATGCATGTGTATGTATTATGTATGAGTGTGTGTGTTTGTTGGTATGCATGTGTATGTATTATGTATGAGTGTGTGTGTGCTTGTAGGTATGCATGTGTATGTATTATGTATGAGTATTTGTGTTTGTAGGTGTGCATGTGTATGTATGATTGTGTGTGTTTGTAGGTGTGTATGTATTATGTATGAGTATGTGTGCTTGTAGGTATGCATGTGTATGTATTATGTATGAGTGTGTGTGTTTGTAGGTTTGCATGTGTATGTATTATGTATGAGTGTGTGTGTTTGTAGGAATGCATGTGTATGTATTATGTATGAGTGTGTGTGTTTGTAGATATGCATGTGTATGTATTATGTATGAGAGTGTGTTTGTAGGTATGCATGTGTATGTATTATGTATGAGTTTGTGTGTTTGTATGTATGTATGAGTGTGTTTTTAATTGTATGTATGTATGCATGTGTATGTATTATGTATGAGTTTGTGTGTTTGTATGTATGTGTATGTATGTATGAGTGTGTGTTTGATTGTATGTATGTATGTATGTATGTGTATGTATTATGTATGAGTGTGTGTGTTTTTAGGTATGCATGTGTATGTATTATGTATGAGTGAGAGTTGTGTGTTTGTATGTATGTGTATGTATTATGTATGAGTGTGTGTTTGTAGGTATGCATGTGTATGTATTATGTATGAGTGTGTGTATTTGTAGGTATGTATGTGTATGTATTATGTATGAGTGTGTGTGTTTGTATGTATATATGTGTATGTATTATGTATGACTATGAGTGTGTGTGTATGTATGTATGCATGTATGTGTATGAATGTATATATGTATGTATGTATGTGTATGTATGTGTGTGTATGCATGTTTATATGTATGTGTGTATGTATGTATATATGTAGATATGTATGTATGTGTATGTATGTATATGTGTATGTGTATGTATGTATATATGTATGTATGTGTATGTATGTATGTGTATGTATGTGTGTGTATGTATGTATATATGTATGTGTATGTATGTATGTGTATGAATGTATATATGTATGTGTGTGTATGTATGTGTATATATGTATGTGTATGTATGTGTATGTATGTATATATGTATGTGTATGTATATATGTAGATATGTATGTATATGTATGTATGTATGTATATGTGTATGTGTATGTGTGTATATATGTATGTGTATGTATATATGTAGATATGTATGTATGTGTATGTATATGTATATGTGTATGTGTATGTATGTTTATATGTAGATATGTATGTATGTGTATGTATGTATATGTGTATGTGTGTGTATGTATATATGTATGTATGTGCATATATGTAGATATGTATGTGTATGTATGTATATGTATGTATGTATGTATGTATGTATATATGTATGTGTATGTATGTATGTATATGTGTATGTATGTATATATATATGTATGTGTATGTATGTATGTATATATGTATGTGTATGAATGAATATATGTATGTTTATGTATGTATGTATGTGTGTGTATGTATGTATATATGTGTATGTATATACAGTATATGTATGTAACACACAGTTACATGCACGCAATGACACTATAATAAAATGGCCTGACACATTATTTTTCTTTTGTTGCACTTCTATGTCCATCAAGCTTTACAGGTATATACCTACTCCATGGAACCTTGACCTGGGCCAAAATACTCTCCTGTATAAAACCAGAACTTTACCAACGTCAAAACTTTCTATGGTCTAGTAATCTCTTGTTTAAATGTAATCTAGCTCCTAGCATTAAGCCACAAAGTCGAATTTAATATTCCTTTTAGGAATTAAGGCAATGAGGTCATGACAATTACTTCAGATTGCAGATGCACAGCTAGGATGATTAGTGAAACACCGGTATTATATAGGCAATGCAATACGTGTTAAAGTGATTATCAACAACAACTTTCACCTTTGTGAAAAAAATAACCATTCATAGCTCCCTACAGAATATACTGGGACTGTTCAGCAGAATACAACACACCAGGAAGGTTTGAAAACTGTTTGTGCATCTTTCATTGCCATTGTTTATTGGGAAATTAAACTCTCAATACACAAAACTGTTATTCTAGACAAGGTGAAGTAATAATGATCCCTCAGGTAAAAAACTATGAAGCAATAGGGTATAAAAAGTAAGTATAACAAACACCAAACACAAAGATTAGATAGCTGATGAAGAACAAAAAAATATCCTACAGTTTGTCAGCAGGACACAAAACAAGGAATTCCATTCATAACTAATAAACACCTGACAAAATGTCCCTTTATAACCTGGAATCCAGAAACTTGGAGCACAGAAAGCTCCCCTGCTCTGTCCTCCAGCGGGAAACCTCTATGGCATCCAGCTATCTCTTCTGGCCTAGATTTAGAGTTGGGCGGTAGCCGTCAAAACCAGCGTTAGAGGCTCCTAACGCTGGTTTTGGGCTACCGCCGGTATTTGGAGTCAGTCAGGAAAGGGTCTAACGCTCACTTTCCAGCCTCGACTTTTCCATACCGCAGATCCCCTTACGTCATTTGTGTATCCTATCTTTTCAATGGGATCTTTCTAACGCCGGTATTTAGAGTCGTGGCTGAAGTGAGCGTTAGAAATCTAACGACAAAACTCCAGCCGCGGAAAAAAGTCAGTAGTTAAGAGCTTTCTGGGCTAACACCGGTTTATAAAGCTCTTAACTACTGTGCTCTAAAGTACACTAACACCCATAAACTACCTATGTACCCCTAAACCGAGGTCCCCCACATCGCCGCCACTCGATTAAATTTTTTTAACCCCTAATCTGCCGACCACCACCTACGTTATACGTATGTACCCCTAATCTGCTGCCCCTAACACCGCCGACCCCTATATTATATTTATTAACCCCTAACCTGCCCCCCCACAACGTCGCCGCCAGCTACCTACAATAATTAACCCCTAATCTGCCGACCGCAAAGCGCCGCCACTTACGTTATCCTTATGTACCCCTAATCTGCTGCCCCTAACACGACCCCTATATTATAATTTAGAATAGGGTAGGGCATTTTTTTTATTTTGGGGGGCTTTGTTATTTTATTAGTTGGCTTAGAGTAGGTGTAATTAGTTTAAAATTGCTGTAATATTTTTCTAATGTTTGTAAATATTTTTTTATTTTTTGTAACTTAGTTCTTCTTTATTTTTTGTACTTTAGTTAGTTTATTTAATTGTATTTATTTGTAGGAATTGTATTTAATTAATTTATTGATAGTGTAGTGTTAGGTTTAATTGTAGATAATTGTAGGTGTTTTATTTAATTTATTTATTGATAGTGTAGTGTTAGGTTTAATTGTAGATAATTGTAGGTGTTTTATTTAATTTATTTATTGATAGTGTAGTGTTAGGTTTAATTGTAGATAATTGTAGGTATTTTATTTAATTAATTTATTGATAGTGTAGTGTTAGGTTTCATTGTAACTTAGGTTAGGATTTATTTTACAGGTAATTTTGTAATTATTTTAACTATTTTAGCTATTAAATAGTTCTTAACTATTTAATAGCTATTGTACCTGGTTAAAATAAATACAAAGTTACCTGTAAAATAAATATAAATCCTAAAATAGCTACAATATAATTATAATTTATATTGTAGCTATATTAGGGTTTATTTTACAGGTAAGTATTTAGCTTTAAATAGGAATAATTTATTTAATAAGAGTTAATTTATTTAGTTAGATTTAAATTATATTTAATTTAGGGGGGTGTTAGTGTTAGGGTTAGACTTAGCTTTAGGGGTTAATCCATTTATTACAGTAGCGGCGAGATTCGGTCGGCAGATTAGGGGTTAATAATTGAAGTTAGGTGTCGGTGATGTTAGGGAGGGCAGATTAGGGGTTAATACTATTTATTATAGGGTTATTGAGGCGGGAGTGAGGCGGATTAGGGGTTAATAACTTTATTATAATAGCGGTGCGGTCCGCTCGGCAGATTAGGGGTTAATAAGTGTAGGTAGCTGGCGGCGACGTTGTGGGGGGCAGATTAGGGGTTAATAAATATAATAAAGGGGTCGGCGGTGTTAGGGGCAGCAGATTAGGGGTACATAGCTATAATGTAGGTGGCGGTGGTGTACGGAGCGGCAGATTAGGGGTTAATAATAATATGCAGGGGTCAGCGATAGCGGGGGCGGCAGAATAGGGGTTAATAAGTGTAAGGTTAGGGGTGTTTAGACTCGGGGTACATGTTAGAGTGTTAGGTGCAGACGTAGGAAGTGTTTCCCCATAGAAAGCAATGGGGCTGCGTTAGGAGCTGAACGCGGCTTTTTTGCAGGTGTTAGGTTTTTTTTCAGCTCAAACAGCCCCATTGTTTTCTATGGGGATATCATGCACAAGCACGTTTTTGAAGCTGGCCGCTTCCGTAAGCACCGCTGGTATCTAGAGTTGCAGTGGCGTTAAATTATGCTCTACGCTCCCTTTTTGGAGCCTAACGCACTGAAAACCCAGCCATTCTGTGAACTCTAAATACCAGCGGTATTTAAAAGGTGCGGGGGGAAAAAAGCACACGTAGCTAACGCACCCCTTTGGCCGCAGAACTCTAAATCTAGGCGTCTGTGAGTACTGCCAGTCCGCTTGCTCTGACTGGTGCAGGATGCAGGGGAGAGGCAAGCAAGCCTCCCCTAGAGAGAAGCCGTTCATTCTGGGGTCCTGCTCGGTCATTGGGATGGCTCAAGCTAACGAAGTGAGAACGGCTTGGCTTTAGCATAACAGAGCACCCCCTAGTGGGGCTGGCAGTTCTGTTTTCACCCTCTCTTTCACTGTCAGCCTGTCAGCTGTGAGAATAGCGCGCTACTTCGCCTCCAGACCGAGTTCCCGCTCTCTTCTGCATTTAGTGCAGGAACTCAGAAGGTCATTAAAAAAATAACAAGACAGCCCGTGAGAAAATAGGGTGATATAGTAATAAATACAGGAGGTGGGAGATTATCAAATGTTTTACTTTATTATGGGAGATCCTGAGATATACAGGAGGGTTGGCAACCTTAATATGTCTATATGTGTGCACATATGTATTTATGTGTTTATATGTGTATTTATGTCTGTAAATACATATATCCATATATAAATACATATGTACGCAAACACACACACATATATATATATCCTATATAATAAAAGGCCAAGTGTGTTTGTCCGAAGCTGTCATGCGCAGTAGAGACTGTGCGCAAGGACATACACACCTGGCCTTCCAACTGACCTGGCATCTGTCGTCAGCGTGTGGTGGAGTGGGCGTGGCCGGATGGGTGTGACATGGGCAAGGCCAGACGGGTGCGCCGTGGATGGGGCCCGAGCGTGACGTAGGCGGGGCTGGGTGTAACGTGGGCGGGGCTGGGTGTTATGCGGGCGGGCCAGCTGCCGGGGCTGACTGCTGAGACAGAGAGCTTTAAAGAGGGGAGATAGAGAGAGCAGAAGAGGGGGGATAAAGAGAGGGAGAGAGACAGCAAAAGAGAGGGGGGAGAGTACACAAAAGAGAGGGGGGAGAGAGCGCAAAAGAGAGGGGGGAGATAGCACAAAAGAGAGGGGGAGAGAGCGCAAAAGAGAGGGGGGAGAGACCGCAAAAGAGAGGGGGAGAGAGCACAAAAGAGAGGGGGAGAGAGCACAAAAAAGAGGAGGGAGAGAGCACAAAAGAGAGGGGGGAGCAGTGGCATCACTAGAGGGGTGCGGGGGGTGCGGGCCGCACCAAGGTGACACCCTACACCACCAAAAATAATATATATATATATTTTTTTAATTTTATTGAAATTCAAAGAAATACAATGTAGAGATGCATATATTTTTTTATTAGAGGGGTCAGCATTTGTGAACATTAGTGGGACTGGGGAAGTTGTAGACACTTTTTTTGCCCCTTGAGCCACCGTTGCAATTTCCACAAATCGTTTTCCCGGGTGCTTTTTCTTGTTTGTACTTTGCTCCTCCCATGCCCAATTTCACTATGAATGTTGTGGGCATGCCGTGGGGCTTGCAAAGTTGCACTGCTAGCCTAAACATGCATGCCTATCTGTGCTTACTGCTCAGTGACGTGTGGAGCAGGGGAGTCACTCACTGCTGTGCTGTCTCTCTAAACGGGAACTGGGAAATCATGAGGGGGATGCCTGGCAACTGACCGCATGACTGTCTGACACTGTCTCTAAAGTGTAGGAGCCATGTATGATGCCCACCAGACCGGTACGGTTACGGTACACTAAGTTCACACTGAAGAGGTAGGAGGGGAGGGAAGGCGGAGGTCTGGGGGTGGGCAGAGAGCAGAGGTGCTTGGCCATAAGAAGCGGTAGGCACGCGGCCTGGGGCTGTGCACTGACAGACTTGGAACAGAGTCAGAGAGCAGAATTTTCATAGTTTGTGCGCCTAAACCCTTTCTTTAGTGATTTATTTTTAGAGTGCTCTGTTTATCTTTCATTTGATGCTCTGCTGAGCCAGGGAGTAGCTCTAGGCATGAGCTTTATAATTAATGCAGTGCAGTTTACATATTTTGTATGTGTGTGTGTCTGAGTTTTTGTGTGTGTGTGTGTGTCTGAGTGCTTTTGTGTGTGTCTGAGTGTTTTGTGTGTGTGTGTGTGTCTGAGTGTTTCTGTGTGTGTGTGTGAGTGTTTTTGTGTGTGTGTGTGTCTAAGTGTTTGTGTGTGTGTCAGAGTGTTTTGTGTGTGTGTGTCAGAGTGTTTTTGTGTGTGTTTCTGAGTGTTTTTGTGTGTGTGTCTGAGTGTGTTTCCGAATGTTTGTGTGTGCATTTGAGTATGTTTTTAAGTGTTTCTGAGTGTGTCTAAGTGTTTGTATGTGTGTGTGCCTGTGTTTTTGTGTTTGTGTGTGTCTGCTTTCTGGGGGGAGGTGTGGGTGACACCATAACTTACCGCACCGGGTGACACCAACCCTAGTGACGCCACTGGGGGGGGAGCACAAAAGAGAGGGGAAGAGAGAGCACAAAAGAGAGGGGGGAGAGAGCACAAAAGAGAGGGGGAGAGAGCACAAAAGGGAGGGGGAGAGAGCACAAAAGAGAGGGGGGAGAGAGCACAAAAGAGAGGGGGGAGAGAGCACAAAAGAGAGGGGGAGAGAGCACAAAAGAGAGGGGGGAGAGAGCGCAAAAGTGAGGGGGGAGAGAGCACAAAAGAGAGGGGGAGAGAGTGCAAAAGAGAGGGGGAGAGAGTGCAAAAGAGAGGGGGAGAGAGTGCAAAAGAGAGAGGGAGAGAGGACAAAAGAGAGGGGGAGAGAGCGCAAAAGAGAAGGGGAGAGAGTGCAAAAGAGAGGGGGAGAGGGCACAAAAGAGAGGGGGAGAGAGCACAAAATCGAGGGGAAGAGAGCACAAAAGAGAGGGGGGAGAGAGCACAAAGAGAGGGGGGAGAGAGCACAAAAGCGAGGGGGGAGAGAGCACAAAAGAGAGGGGGAGAGAGCACAAAAGAGAGGGGGAGAGAGCACAAAAGAGAGGGGGAGAGAAGAGGGGGAGAGAGAGCAAAAGAGAGGGAGAGAGACAGCAAAAGAGAGGAGAGAGACTTTTTGTTCCAACCCTTATAACTTTTTAATGCAGTGTTAATATGAGTGTAACTGCACTGTTAAATGTATTTTTAAGTGTTTTGTGCAACTTTTTTGTTTCGTGTAACAGTTAACCAGAGCTCTAAAGTCAGATTATTACCTTTGACTTGTAATACTCATACTATTTCTGTCACATGCAAAAAAATTGTTCATGCGCTACAGTTAGCTCGTCATTTATAATTTAGCCCTAGAGTGTAATAATGTGGAAGATATAATGCACTAAAAGCTTTCTTTGCAATTAAACATTTTGGGGCCGATTTAACAATATGCGGGCGGACATGATCCGCTGTAGCGTAACATATCTGCCACACATAGATAAATGTATCATTGCATCAGCCAATAGGATTTTTTCTACCTTAATTCCGATTGACTGATAGAATTCTATCAGCCAATCGGAATCTAAGGGATGCCATCTTGGATGACGTCACTTAAAGGTACCTTCATTCAGCTTTAGACGTCGAATTAAGAGGATGCTCCGCGTCGGATGTCTTGAAGATGGACCCGCTCTGCACCGGATGGATGAAGATAGAAGATGCCGTCTGGATGAAGACTTCTGCCCGTCTGGAGGAC